>NW_024045138.1:1236567-1270915 GCF_012273895.1 Zerene cesonia | reverse complement strand
CAGATTCGAAATTCAAATGTAATATTTTTTTATAATTAAGTGTAACAGTATTTATGGCCAGACTAAGTATATATCATATATTATGAGGTTATTTGGAAACGAACGTATTTTAACAAAAAGGAATTCAAGTGGTACTTCGCATGTAATTTACGGGAAATGCAGTTTGGAGTGAACGGAAAATTGTCGTATACACGCACGTTAGTTGAATGCACTAGCGGTTAACCGTGATTTCGCTCGTATAGAAATATGAAAATGTCATCTTATTGAAATAACTAAAATACATGCAATTTATATACATACCTGAAGCGAAAAGCAGGAAGGTTTAAATATAGTGTTTATTTTAAATTATGCAATGATAAAATTTTACACTTTCACATAATTTTTACTTCGTTTTTTAATTTCCCCAAAAAGTACATTGAAATCGCTTTTTTTCTACAATTATCGAATAAAATTGTATATTTCGAAATTCATGTTATACGAATGAAAAGTCTTCAAGAACAAAATGCATTTACAATCGAAAATAAATAACTACGAATCGAGAATTATACAGTTTTTGTTGCATTCACGAGGTAGAGGGCGCTTTCACATCGTAACCTCATTAAGGGGTGCTTTGTTCGCAAATTAATTGAATTTTTTATAAGCTCGGTCGTCATTTTAATTTTAACTTTTTCTTTTACGCGGGATAAGTGGAGTAATGCTATATGAACTAGTTTTTTATACTCATATTCTAAACTTTTATGAGTTTGTATGTTTGTTGTGATATAGCTTTATTTATTTCTTATATTACCTACTAGCGTTTACCCGCGTCCTCGCACGCGATAAATTCGGACTAGTTTAATAGAGGTTATATTATACATATAAAACTTCCTCTTAAATCACTCTACCTTTTAAAAAAATCCATCAAAATTCGTTGTGTAGTAAAAGATTTAATCATACATACATACATAAGGATAGACGCGGGAAGTGATTTTTCTTTGTACTATGTAGTGATAATTGGTATGGTGCTGAGACGTCAGACTAGTTGCGATATAATTAAGAAGTTCTAAATTACATTATTATAGTATTTGGCTGTCTGGTTATTGATACAAAACATTTGCTTTAAACATATCAAATCACTCTAAATAAACTTTTTTACTTCATTATTTCTACCACCTACTACACCTACTACATTCTTCACTTCACTTATATTTCAAGAGTTCACCAGCAAATTACCGGTTGTAACTACTTATTGGCGTAAGTTAGAAATGTTCCCGCACGAAATAGTCAACACTCGAGCGGGAAATTTCCAGGAATTCGCACAAGATCGACTTTATTTGGTGACTTCGTTATGCGCAGTGACCGCAATGGAGTCCTGCAATCAGAGTCCATGAGGTCAACACGTCTTTCTGTATACACTTTAGGAACTGAATTGTTCAATGGTTAATGACCAAGAATTTTTCGACATAGTGGCTACTCGTAAAATATAACTATATATATCTATACTATATATACTGACTGAGACTGTTTTATAAAAGCACAATTGTATATTTTTGTTCTCTTTTGCTATATCGGATATTTGAAAAAAAAATAATAACTCGGTACCTTTACAGTTCATATTTAAATTATTTACGACTTGGGTCTCATTTTACACACATAAGTATAAACAAAACAAAAATCGAGGTTAAGGAGCGATTGAGACGGTCATACATTGGATGGGTAGTTTGACTTAGAATAGACTGCTTTTTTTCTTTCGTTAGTCGGCTCCTGTTACGAAGTTGTTTTTTTTTTAATTGGTAATATAAGTAGCAATATAAGTGATAGGCAATATAAGTACCTACACAGAACAATATAATGTTTTATTAGGTCATCCGGTCAGATCAAATATGGTTATATAAATTTTACGGTCAAATAAATTCGTTTCGTTAAAGCCCGTGCAGCGCTGTTATCATTTTACCGGAGTCTGTTTGCGCAATACTGTTTCAATTATAATAATAAATTTCCTTAATTATCGACAACAATGTAAATAATAAATCTTCGTATATTATCAAAGAGGAAACAACATATCTTTCTTTTATAAAACTACCGATCTGCCCCGGCTTCACCCGGGATACGTTTTTTCTCTCTGTAAGAACGGTCCGAACTTTACAAACAATTAACTTAACCTTTCATGCTTAATAACACATTTGGTGATAAATTTTTAAATATTCATACATTTGAAACAATAATTTTTTATTGATATATTCGTAAGTATTGTGCTATCTAAGCATGCAGCATTTATCAAAAAAATTTCGTTTTCCTATATTTATTTTGTCAATAATTTGCTGAATATTCCACTCATTCATTCGCAAACCAGCAGTGCGAATGTGTATCGTATTGAAATATTCCGGAGCCCCCAGTGCCTCCGGGTGATTGTTGCGAGATAAGTAGGCTGTATCGATCCAAGCAAATTACTTACAAGAAGGTATTTTTCCGCCAATCCAATATTATTTCTAGGAAAGCTGTTCGTTCATTTATTTATTTATTCTTTATGAGCTATACAAGACTTTTTTTCTTATATTTGTTCAGAATTTAGTGGTTTATAAATTAAATAACGCACTGTCTTTATACCGTTGAATAACTATGTAATTCTATGGGTGTGATCTTGGAGTTTGTAGATTATGACAGCTTCAAGCGGTGGTTTTTTTAGCATATATATACACCTATAGTACATAGTCTTCTGGTCTTTAGACACTATAAGCCAATACTGCCAACATCCAGAAAAATACTCCACATACCAACTGCGTAGAAATAGGTGGAGGTAGTTCACAAACAACAATTTTTGTATGACCTTCAAGACATATAACATCTCAGTCTCCCCGTGACCACGCTCGCTGTAAAGTGTTCGAAACGTCGGGTTAGTAATATAATGAATAAATTGTGTTTAAAATCCGTTAAAAAGTTTCTAATTTCTGAAGGTTACTCTCAAATCACATATTTTACAAAATATTAAAACTATAATACTACCTTTCGTGGATTCCTCTTAAAATGCCTAATCATGATACGTACGATCCATGCTTAGCGAGAAATTATTTATTACTTCTATTAATTAACCTCAAACGCTTTTGAATTGTCAATATAAACAGATTTATTACCACGGGTTTGGGAAGCAGTTTCTGCGGAGAAAAGTCGGCAAGAAACGGTTTAGTTGCTGTTTAAAAATCATATAAATTTTACACAATTAAAAATGATAATGATTCTAAATTGTTAATGATGTTATTTAGGGTGTTCTTCGAGAGTTGGAGCAGAAGAAACCCCAATTGGATGAGCTGCTGCACACCGCTGAGAGTCTGAAGGGCACGGAGAATAGACAGCAACTTCATGGAAAAGGTACGTGATTATCTGATAAGAGCGAGATGAGATGAACGTGTATGTATATGGTTATAGGTGAGAAAATTTGCAGGACGAAAATATGCTGTCTTAGAATCCTAGGACAATTTTTGGATTAAGGGCTTAAGACTTGATATGGGTGCGAATTTCGACTTGAATTTTGTTGGATTGTAATATTAACAGTAATATTGTAATTACTAATGGAAGAAAAGATTTTTTTAATATATAAGAACAGAGTCGATTTAGAGCAGATTGCGAATTATACTGTGAGATAAAGCACCACACTAGATAATGATTAATTAATTGTCTAGAATCGAGTTTTGGTACAAAGAATACGCGGGTGAAAAATTTAACTTCAAATTGTATTTTTTGATAAATAAAAAATATTATTATATATCGCTATTGGCATAGTTTTATGATATCAGAACTACATGAGCACGCTGTATTTAGTTATATCAAATCATACAACTGTGAAAATAGCAATATTTTGTCCAGATTCGAGTGAAAGGACTGAACGATAGGTCCCAAACGATATAATTAAAACCACTTCTTACAAGTCACTATAAGAAATAAACATCAGTGTTAAAAGTTTAACATAATACAAAACAAATAAAAAACCGAGGTCGAACAAAGCAGGACCACTTTAAGGGCATCGCGTTCACTTCAAAAGGTAGTTTTCTACCTTTTTGTGGCGGAAGATTGATGGAATTATAATTACCCTTGAGATTTTCGACTCCCTGACAAATTACATTTTAGACGTGAATAGTTCGGGGAATAAAGTCGAAGTGCGGCCATTATGCCCTTATGTAGGGCGCTTTAATGAGGGTGTACTTTAGAATTAAGGTCTTGGTGTTTATCCCCATTATGAAGAATATTTTGCCGATGTTATATCCATACCTCTAAGAAGATCTGTGCGATCAATTACAAATTATACTATTATATGATTGCGAATCTTACTACCCAGTATGGTAATATGTAACAGCTTCGTAGCTTTCAGCTCCAAATGATCCCAAATCAACGTGTTTTCACCATCAGAATCAGCAGTGTCTATAAACTATAGTATATAGGATTAAATAGTTTCTCGTCTGTCACCTGATGCTTAGAATAAATACGACTTGCTAACTTTATTACATTTTTCTAATGTAATGAAAGATTCCCGAGATATTGAAGGCGCTTCGCAATAAGGATTTGCTCAAGCAAGACTGAATTTGAATGAGATAATCTAAATAGGGCTTGCTACTGATAAAATTGAATTCTAAAGGCGGTAGACAATTATTAGGTAATTACGTGGTAATGCTGTTAACAAACATCTACATCTTGAGGGGGATTAGCCGTTTTCGTACTTGTGTAGACGATTTTAGATGTAACATTTATATTTTAAAGTTTTTTTATGGAATAGCGAGCAACTAAGCTGATGGTAATCTAACACCACCACCCATGAACATTCGCAGAGGCATTGCCTCTCTCAATGCGCTATCTGCTTTTAAGTAAGGGAAAAGGAAAGGATTGACGACTAGAGGAGGAATGGACAGGGAAGGGTCAGGAAAAGGAAACGAGCCTTATTTCGAAAAACAGATCCACATGCTTTTATTATCTTATCTTACATATGTATTTATTAATGTGAATTATTCTTAAATTCGTCGACACAGAAACCATTTTAGCTTAACTTATCCGCAAAATGTATATTCTGTGATATCTGAAAATTAACATAAATCTTATATAATAGACCAGGCAATGTATTCAAACAGCGCTCACTTAAAAAAATTAACAAACGGCCGGTAAAACGTATCTGCGAGTCGGTTCCCGGGGGGAGCGATTAATCACTTGCGTTAATCTCCGGAGTGTTGCCAATTAATTGATATCCACCAGTTTGTTTTCTGTCAAAATAATTGCTTAAAGCAATTTTTATTTTGTGTGTTTGAAAGTTTTTTATGAATGGTGTGTTTGTGCTTATCACGACAGGACTTAAAGTGGTTTCAACTTACTCCTATTTTTGGAAATGGCTTAACTTACGTTCAAATTGTATAATGTGTCGATTCCACCTGAAGACATAAGAAAATTTATTAAAATTGTCTAGCCCTTTAAGAGGAATCAGTGACTAACATATTACATGAGAAGATATGTTTTCGATTCCGCCAATCGAAAATATTATTTATTGAACAATCTGTTTTAAAGTATCAGGTTATGTAGGAAGTTAAATGTGTTTACCATATACTTTTTAGTATCTTAGCCTATTTTTCGTAATAGAAGGATCGTTCATTTTACTATATAATGCCTGCTACTAATTAATAAGCTTCCTCGTACTTTTACTGACCTGAAAGTTCTCAAATCGTCTCGATTACGTCATATAATATGTGTTCCAGTAGCTTATATTCGTGTACTTCATCTTTCGATTTTTTGCGTTGGATTTAAATTGGAATGAATACTTATTAAAACATGGTTAGAATGACTCTCTCCGATCTACGTGTGCTGTTAATCGTATCTTAAATAAATTGGCATTGTAATACGACATATCTCATTACAATACTGGATAGTGGATTAACTCGCTACGAAATGACTTACTGCATTGATAAAAGCATATTTATCCTTTTTAATGTCGTATAAAGAGTAAAGCCGGTCGTCAAAAGTAGTCGTACAGTTATGGCAAGGTTCAGGAATAGTAATAAAGATCATAATATGTTCTTAGTGTTTGTGTGTGTATGTGTGTGGGTTTATGAATGTTTTTATGGTAAACGTTTACGAGCGGAGCGGGTTTACACCTGTTGTGAGATACGGCCACGAAACTAGCGGAAATTAATAATTTAATGCAGAAATTTACCAATAGCAGGATTGGATTACACATAGGGATATATTTTGTTTGATGAATATTGTATTTTTCGTGTTAACGGTAAATAAACATATTAAACTCATAGAAAATATTTTTATATTTCTCTTTTTTCTTAACGTCGTTCACGTAACTGATTAAATAATAATAAGCATAAAGTCATATAGAATTAGATTTAAGATTATAAATACATATTATGCATTTAGTTTATTATTTCTCTGTCTGCTTTCTCTCACGCATACGATTAGATTATTTTAAGTTATCTTCTCATCTGAAGAACGTTTCTGTATATAATCCAATGCGCCGCTTTCACGGCTCCTCCAGCCGACTAAATAAGCTGTTATAGCCGCGTAATGTTCCACATGCTGTGTGCATCACTTCATTTGGCAAACAGTTACAAAAATGTGCCAACTGTAGACTGTGTGCTTTGTATATCTTAGACTGTTTTCTTTGTATATCCTAGACTGTGTTCTTTGTATATCTGTAGGGGGTTACGTTGCCTAATGTGTGTATAGATAATAAAAATAAACAAATCGTGTAATTTTTGTTTATAAGTTCTATTAACTAGTATCTACATCAGTAATAAATATATACTCTACTAGCTTTTGCTCGCGGCTTCGCACCCGTTAAATTCAGCGTAGTTTAATAGATGTTATTATACTTACAAACCTTCCTCTTGAATCACTCTATCTATAAAAAAAACCATCAAAATCCGTTGCGTGGCTTTAAAGATTTTAGCATACATAGGGACATAGGAGAGGAAGTGACATTGCTTTATACTATGAACTTACTTTATAATATGTCAATATTGTTTCCATAAATGTATGATTTCTTTTGTATGATATAGAAAGGTAAAGAGGAATAATACGAAACATGATTATAATCTGAAACTCTTCTGAAACTCGACCTCGAATCCTCACAGCTACAGTACTATCCATTTACTGTTTTGAGATAGTAGTAGGCATGCAATGAATTATTCCGTCAAAGTCTGGTGCAAACATTGTGTGAGATTATTATTTATTTTAAAAGAATATTGAGTTTTTGGTGATTGTTCGAATCAGTGGTAGTTAAAATAATTATACATAAAGAATAAAAAAGTTTTTATGCAAGATACTTTGTCATAGAGAAATAAATCCTAATAGTACTTATACTGCTTAAGAATTAATTTTTGGACGTGTACCGTACGGAGTATACCATTCACGTTATCCTGAAGATTCGACATATCATTAATTAAATAATTACAGGAAACAAACGAAAAAGACCCCTATACCTTTGGAATTAGAGCCAGCTCATTATATATTCTGTGGTCCTTTTGTCTATCTGTATAAAAGTATTTGAATCTATTGACCGTCAGGTTATTACCGTTTCCCTGTTAGCTCATTATTTCGTGCCTCCAGGCCGATGTTCTTCCACGAGTAAGAGAGTTAACATTATTATATATTCGTGTTTAGTTTATTTTACTAGAACGTTACTGTACCGAGTCTGATATCGAATATTAAGTTATTGGAATGTGCTTATATTTACTAACAGCAACAAACAATTCAAAACGTGGAAATAATATTACAAGTAGCATTCAGTTGTTATAACTTGTATGTATTTGTGAAGGATGTGGCTGAATGATAACATCATGTTGTGTATAATTGTATGTCCTATTTGATTAAACGAAAAGCATTGTATTACCTATAGTATTATAATATAGATTATACATAATTATATATAACACAATTTTACGCTTCGTTACAATTTAACAATTTTAACGATGAATGAAATATTACAAACTAATGTGAACATTATCATAAATAATGGTTTGTATTTTACGTTTTCATCGAATTTGTGTTTAATGTTTTGTAACACTTTTATGAAAAGGTTTGTGGTTCGGAAATGAATTTTCGAATGTTATTCATTACGATGGAATATAAATATTGCTGGTAATTAAACTATTTAAATTATTTCAATATTAAATTGTTGGTCTTCTACAAATTCCGGTGAACTATAACGGAGTCTCAAACTGGTTTAATTATACGCCACCCGTTTAATAAGGCAGCAAATAAATTAAAGAAAACCCTTTTATCGTGCTACGAATTCGAAATGTTATGCTTAGAGCGTAGCGAGTCTCGTAGAGGGGTCTACGGAAGGGTCGTAGAGATAACGCGTAGACGGCTGCGACGCGACGTGAAGGGATGAGAAGTGCGTCGATAAAGTGCCATTGTTATAAGTGATTGTTGAAATTTTGTCGCTTGATTTCAAAAAGATGAAATGTTTTTTTTAGAAATTGAAATTTCGAAAGTTTATTATAATCTTTCCGCACTCCTGTGACTGCATTGGCTTTACACACTGTTGAGTTTGTAAATTTCTAATATATAATAAGTTGGATATATTGTGACGGTGAGACACTGACAACTGAGATGTGAGACGGTGTTTTCTCCCACTGACTATAAATACCTTGTATTAATTTAATTACTTTTTTTGTTGTGTTTGCGAAACTGTAGAATTTTAGTGAAAATAAGACTAAAAAAGTATTATTACTGTCTGTAATATTACGGCGGGTTGCGATTGATGCTTTTCTTTTGTATAAAGTTCTGCTTTAACAAAGGCGCCATATTGTACAAATAAAAGCTGTGCTTTTTCATTACTTCTGTATACTAATCCAAAAAAAATGTTTGACACAAAGAATATGAGAAATGTGCTTGACATTCGACAAACCTGTTGTCAAATAAATGGATAAATCAAATTGTCTCATTATTAGTTAAAAACATAAATAAAGAGGTACAAAAATACTTTCTGAAAAAAAAATCATTTCCCAGTTTTTTATAATATAAATATTGACTTCTACATTAGGGTCGATATAATTTTCTTACTGTCGATAAGATTCTAATTCAATAAGCACATCACTAAAACAGGCGCGGTCGTGTCAATATGAGCAGTGGCCGCAGCGACCGTCCAAGCTATCAACCATTGCTTGTAATAGAAACATTCTTATTTCATTACAAACAATATTTCTAAACACATAAGGACTAATTTCATTTGTTACTTTAAAGCCCAGGAGAACAATACATTTTAAACTTTATTACAGTGACATAGAGATAAATTTTGGTCTTTAGTATAGGATGTCGAGATCGTAATCTTGAGTAGTTGTGAAAGAGGTATTAATTGTATATACAGGAAGATAAGCATATGTTTCTTCGTTGTAAAATCAACTCTACTCCAATAGTATAGAACACACATTAATTGTTTAAAGATACGAGTAATTCAACACATTATAGGAAATAGCGTTTATTGTCTACAATCCTTGTTTGTATCATGTGTGCTACATTACAATTCAAACTATTTATTATTCTTTTTTAACCCCACTTCTGCGACCGCGTTTTAATATTCTAGTGTGTTATCTTAGACATGTCCTATCCGGCTAGAACAAGCCTATCAATATAGCCCCGATTATTTTGGAGATAAATTGGTTGACAGATAGGTACATTATATATAAAAATATATATCTTTTACGAAGATGTCACCATTGATTTGTGAATAAATGGTTGTTAAAACATTAAAAAATTATGTTTTGTCACTCACTCGGGTTTTAGAAGAAAAACTCTATCAGAAGAACAAAAAAAAAACAAAGATAAGGAGCTAATTTACACATAGAATACATAGGAAGATACACGAAGTTTACACTAGAATTGTGGTACTTCCTCTCAGTTCATTCCAGACATCTCACATAATTCTTGTTATGATATGATCGATGCTCCTCAGAGCAGAAGAGTAGACATCATTACTAATTCAGGCGGGTCGGCCGCGGCCTGACGTCACGTTCCAAACTTCTGCCTGTCAACATCCTAATACTAGCTTATTTTACTAACAAATATAATCGACCAGACAGTAGCAATTCCCTAACGTCTACAAAATTTTACGATAGTTGCGTGGTGAAGAAAATAACTTCACCAAATTGTCTGTTTGTCTAACACTCAAATATAATTTACCTCCGCTAATCAAAGATATGTTGGATTGCCTAAAAAGCAATAAAAATATGCTATCAAACAAAAATTATGAATAATATATTAGGTCGAGTGCATTATTACTCTTTGTTAATTTTTTATTTATTTGAATTAGAGGACTCATCATAAAGGCCCCCGTAATAATTTCTATCCCTGTAATAATCTATAAAATTTTTTAATTTACAAGATAAAATTTTCACCACACTCCCTAATATATAAAATATTTTCCATATAACATAAAATATATATATTTTTTTAAACTTTATCTCAAGCAAACGTTGTCAACGTAGCGATAAAAGTTTTTATACAACAATTTACAGAACAGTAATTAAGTTTCGTCTAAATTACATTTACTAATTACATAAATACAGTCTTAATATCATAATTATCTGAAGGATATATTAATAAGAGGCGGGAGGCTGGTTATCACGCAATCGTTAACCTATATCAGATGGGCTTGGGCGGCTTGGGCGGCTAGGGCGGCTAGGGCGGGGGGCAGTAGCTCGCGAACTACGCGGTCGGCTACACGCGTCGCCTACGATACATATCAACGTTTAGTGTTTTAGTGTAATGTTAGTGATCTGCCTGGAATGTGTAGTGTACAGAAGCATCAACACGAGAATAATGCGTGAATACAGTGTGTTCTTCATCTATTCCCCTAAAGTTTAGTCAAATTTGATTTGAAAATATCGAAGCGGTTCTCTTGTTGCACGGTGCTGTTTGTACAATGTTTGCGCTAAAAATCTGGGTTACAAACATCGTATAGTGCGGTTATAAAAACTGAATCTAAATTGAATATTGACGTTTATAGGTGAAGCGCATCCGACACTGGTTTCGTTATTTTATACAAGGATTTAACAGTTATAAAACTAATATAAAACGATATACAGGTTTCGTTGTATTCTGCTCATAGATTGACAGATGCAAAGAATTGAACAGATAAACGAGAATCTGAAAATAACTAGTCATGTAAAATTGCTTACCTTTTTATAGGGACTATTATTTATATTTTATCTTTTATTATATTTATAAATTGTTTTTAGTAAGCTTTTATATATTTTTTCATAACTATTTTAAACAAATAAATATCTTCTACCTAAAAAAAACCGGCATGAATTCGCGTTCTTAAAAACTACTCGCCAATATACCCATAATTTGATATTGTAAGAAACAACGTATTTCCTAGCGGATTGATTGTAGTTAATTGCACCTTATATTCATATTATGAATGAGTATTATATATATATATATTATAATGTAAGCAAAACGGCTAAACAGATTTGAAACACTTTTTAAACTCATTCTGTGTGAGAATGATTAAACCACGACTGTTAAAAAATACTCATATTTTATTAAATATGCTTCCTTATATAATGGAGATAAATAAAACTCACGGTAATGATGTGGATAGATACATTTTATCCCGTTTCATTCATATCAAGGAATCGTTCGACATCGGGCGCGAGGTGTATTTAAAATATTGATTAACCCAGACACAGTCGCGGCCACGCGCTATGCTTAGAACAGAGGTTCAAAATTATTTTAACTAGCTCTTACACTATATTCTATCGAATCTGAAATAAGAATTACTACAGTCTACATCTAAATAAACATAGCTGTTCTTTAAGTACGTGGTATAAAATAATCAAATACACACACAAACATTGATTTATACTACTAAATTATACATGTATGTATCACAATATTTTATTTGCATTTTGTAACTTTCATAAAAAATATAAAAAAGTGACTTTACTATAGTGACTCTTCGCACAAAAATTTGGTGTATTACCGATAAATACATCGCGATGCATAAATTAAATTTAGATGACCCAGCCGAGGTTTAGGTTCAATTAGTAAAGGATTTTCCGAAATTGCATAGACAGTTTTGGAGATTAGATCGAATTTACTAACCAACAAAGTTTGATTTATTTCTCCCCACGTAATTCCTAAATTCCTGTATACCATGTGAAGGACCGACCCCACTTAGCATTAGAAGCTTCGGTTGAGTGTAACCAGAGTGTGGATAATCTATTTATTCATTTAAAAAACACGTGAGATAACGTATGAAACACGATGGCACTGTCGGTTAAATTGCCAAATCATAAATTCTTCAAACATTTATTGCGATGAATTATTTTAACAATTACTAATATTTATAATTTTAACAGAAAAGTCCATAAATAAACTCTGGAGGGTTAAAAGGTCCACATAAATAATTCTGATTGTTCCGTAACGGATGATATTTAAAAATACAAAAATTAATCCCAATAAAAATAATCGGTTGCCTTAATCCGGGACGGGTTGGGACATCATCAACGGTCCAATCGTACCTTAAATTATTACACAACAGGGTCGACACGGAGGGTTGAATAGTCGACTATTTTTTGCTCTCATTTTTTTTGTATAAATAAATTAAATAGTTTTTATTCTTAGAACTTAATAAAATAAGTACGAAATGCGTAATGCGAAGGTAATGTGAGACTATTAAAATTAAAAAAAAAACTAAAATCACCATGTCCCGAAGATGATATACATCCATTTCACTGATCGATTTTCTTAATGGACAAATAGGTGGTAAGTCCTCTATGTTATGCTAGACCAAGACCTTTTTTCTGTAAGCCCCCACGGGGAATCGAACCCAGGAACTCTCGGTTCTACACACACACATTACACATTATACCAAGGAGGCGATCAATAAAAAGTATTAAGTAACAGTGCAGAAACTGGGATAAAATCTTATTTATTAAAAAAGATATCGGTTATTTGAAGGGAAGCAGTATGTGTAATATTTATTCAAAAAAGCTGTTTAAAGTTCATCTCACTATGAAATCCAAAGCAGAGCTTAAAATGAACACTAGCGCATTCTAATTAATCTATCTTTTTTAGCCTAATATAATCACACAAAAAACATATTATCATCTAACTCATTATTGTCTTTGTTCAGTTTGTATGCTAGTAGAATAAACAATAAAAAGTAGGTAAATTTTACCGAAAACAATTCGTAACGTCGATTGAACTTGCTTTTGTGTTCAGAATAATTTCTTTTATGCCCAATAATAATCCTCAAACACGTTTGTAATATTTAATTTAGCAGGTGCACATTTCACGTTATTTTTTATGTCAGTATAATAGCTGGTTACGGGTCGGACGTAAAATTTAGAAATACGTAAAGTTAAATTGTTTGAAGAATGAACATCGAATTTTCTCTATTACGATTGTGTCAAAAATTGACTTGAAAACCCATACATTTAAAGTTTTTATCCGCGAATATAAAAACAAACAATTGTTTTTAAGTAATCAATCAAATATGACTTTTACTTGTTTCATATTTCTGTTCTACGTTTGGACTCTATACTGACATACACTCACACATAGATCAAACTCACACATGTATATCACCCCTTTTTCTCCGAGCGTTAAGAATCATATAAAGCTGGTGACACTATATTGGAAGGCGTGTAGTGGAGTTTGATTTTGGGAACATATTTTTCGCTGCATCGTAGCATTTCGCCTTTAACGCTGGGCGTTGTCTTGATACGGTGTAGTGAGGTACAGTTATCGATAATTTTGTCGATTTTTTGTTGATATTGATTTGGTATCGTTAAATATTGATGACATGAATTTTTTTATTATTTTGAGAAATTATGGAGAAAATTTTGCTCCTTGCCCAATTATTAATAATTTGTTTTTTTTTTAAATAAGATTCGTATTAGGCATTTTCTGTAAAAACTGAAGTAAAAGATTGTAACATATTGTGTGTGTTTTTAAATAAAATTTAATTAATAAAAACATGCGTCTAAGATTGAATAGTACCCGTATATGATATTAATTAAAGTACATTATTGTTAGTTTGAATGTGCTAATCTGTGGAATAACTGGATCGATTTCAAAAGTTCTTTCACCGTTGCTAACGTACATACCAGATTGCTTACGTAATTAATGTACTTCAGACAAAGCCGGGGTGGACCGCTAATCATTGATATGATTTTCGAACATAATGTACTAGGATAGCATACACCACTAGCAGTGGCAATAAACCTTTTCTCAATATTAGCTCGTGACGTCACAAGTTCCCGTTAACCCGCTAACTAAGCCAACTACGCAAGTCTAGACAATGGAAGAGGAAGCGTTACGTTATCTGTCCCTACTCGTGTCGTAATAACTGGGGGAATGAATGGGAAAATGCTTGTACGAGTTGGACTACAACTGTGAGATGATAACAAATAAATGATTTTAATGTGGTTGTTAGATCGGTCTATAGAATTGTACAAAGTGAAGCATACAGCAAGGAATATAGTCACAAGCAATATGACTCGCCGAATTATGCAATGGTTATTTTTAACAAAAACTAAACTGCCTCCAGATTGTTATAACTAGATTAAATTTACATAGGACAACACGTGAGGCACCAGCTTTTCTAATAAAACATCATTTCTATAGTAACAAAACCAAAAAATACAGTCGATTTGATAAACTCCTTTTTTTAGTCGGTTAAAAAGGAATAAAACATCGTGGTAGTTTTGTATCAAATAAAGCAATTTTTAAAATTAAAAATTAAAAATTACCCGTTAATACTATAACGGACGGGTCTCTACCTTCTTGAAGCAGCACGTAAGGTTGGAATACCTGTCAAGTCCATTACAGCGGGGATCCAGCGGGCTGTCCTTCTTGATAATGCTCGTATAGTCCGCAGGTTTCTTTCTCAGTCTCCCCACACTCCGGCGTGTGGTCTCTCTGCCGGAGTCCCCCACACTCACCGTTGTAACGCGAGATACTCTCGAAGATAATTATAATAATTTGATAAAAATTACATGTCTATATACCCAGAATAAATTATACATTTTGATTTCATGTTTAAGCGTACTTTAAACAATAATTGAAACGAATTCGTTGTTTTAAAAAAGAAACTCTTAAACGAGTTTTATCGTTATAATAAAAATGTTATTAAAAAGAAATGTTTATGAGTACACTCTCTTTTACAATAGATATATCGACGGTAGATTTATTGCCACTTCATTAATAAAGTCTCCATCCCAGCAAGTACCATTTTGAAATCATATCACGACGTAATAATTAGTATAATTATTAATTGGCGTAATGATACGGGCGGAGGGTATGTCATTAGTTGGATGAAATGATATCGCGCGGCCTTGTTACAATCATTATAACTGAGTCAATTGTCATTTATTATTTTGTATTGTTCTTGGCGAACATCGATGTTCGTGGATTAATGAATAATTGAGATTTTATCAATACTTTTGCTCCAGTTTCGTGTATGAGTATGCTTTATTTTTTTTAATCAATTTTAATTATTTAGGTTTACAATTCTTGTAGTAATTATCTGCGAATTAGATTAGCTTTTATAATATCTGTTTTCATATAATGTAGTAAATGTTAAAACTATATTATTCAAAAATAAATAAATATTTGAAGTTTCACGTGTAATCGAAATGTTATATAATAAACAGTAACAATAGGATGGAGCAATGTATTTATAAGTAAAAATATTTGAAAAACTTCTGAAAAGTATAGAACCAATACAATATCATTTAAAACTACGTTGTAGAAAAGTATTATCGATAAATACACGAACAGCACTACGCTTTGGACGGGATCCAAGCGGGCGCAGTCAGGTCAATAAATATGTATGAAACGACCACTTGATGTTTTGTGCGATGCTTTTATGTATGGACAAGCCTATCTACTATATGCATAGAGTTTTAGGCGATATCTGAAAGTAGGTTGTTTATATTAAACCATCAACGCCAAAACGACGGTGTGTATGTGTGTGCAGAAATAGCTGGACTGATTTGAATGTATTTAATCCTACGGATAGCTGTTGTAATGTGTATTAGTTTGCATTTAAAGTGAAAAGTATTTTTTGTGGAATTATTACTTTCCTCTAAGATTAACGTCAATGTAAACAGAGAGTAAACAGTTATTTAATGCTCTGTAAGATTTTTTTTTTAAGTTTAAATATTTATACTAACAATACAACGTCTTGCTTATAAGTTTGAACACGCTTATCTCAGCAACTATGATTTCCAAAATTATTTCACCATCGTGGCAATATAAAATTTGTATATGCACCACGAGTGAAGCCAGGGAGGACCGCGAGTCTCGCTAGATATGCTACAACAAAAATCTACCTTGACCTACCACATGAAACTGAATATATAAACATATACTATATACAATATATAATTACAATATACAATATATAAATTAATAATAATGCTTCAAATACATCAGATGTATCCATTCAAATATGCTAAGTGTGCGACCTCATACAACAGACACAACATAATCCCAACCTTAACAGATAGAAATGTCTCATCCGAGTTCGAAAAACTCTAGTTAAAATAGTAAAAAGTTCTGTAAATTGTGTTTTCATGTGTTCGCAGCGGCTCATAAACCCGGGTATTTCTGTCGCGTGCCGCCGTTAAACATATTTTGATTACACATTATTTATACACGAAATATATGTCACTTCCCGTCGTATTACATCAAATTTTATTATATGGTTTAGTGTAGATACAGAAAAGTTATGGCTAGTACTCGCTAAGACTATTTTATGGATTGTGAAAAAAAAATTTATGGTATTTTGAAGCGGACTGTAAATATAATTGAACTAGCTGTGTCCCGCGCTTTCACTCACTTTGTACATGATATTATGTAATCCGCCTACATCCATAAAGGGACTATCTAACGCTGAATGAATTTTTTAATCCAGTCAGTAAATCCTAAGATTAGGACAATCAAATATATTTTCTTGTAAGGTATAACAGAGAATACAAGATATTTCTATTCTCTATACATAATATATTTTATTTTCTACTTATGAAGTTATTACAAAAATTCACTATTCAGGTTTTTATTGTGTTATGCATCAATAATGCATGTTAAAGTTATACATATTGAGATGAAAAATTTCTAGTTGATAATGATTTCAATATTATTAGCATATTTTATAAAACTCTTGTAACGACCGACACAGCTTCACGCACTCTGAATATTCAGAAGGTAAATAAAATGCAGGTTTGATGAACCAGCAATGAGTAAAGTATATATTGATTTTTATTTCTATTCAATATAAGTTGAAAGATCGCTAATTGCTTTTCTGTAGAATTATTTCAAGATTAGTCAGTCAATGATGGTAATACTATTGGTATGAATCCTTACTAATACTAATATACCAAAGTACTCTATATCTTTCTGTTTGACTCTTTACGCCTAAACCGCTGTACTCGTTTTGATGTAATTGGATGGATGAAATTTTGGACAATGATACTTTTGAGATTCAAGAAAGAATACAGCATAGTTTTCATCCCGGAAATCCCACGGTAACGGGAACTAGGCGGAGTTAACCCCGGGACTATGTATCTTTTTCTTTGACTATGTAGGTTAACCTGCGCTTATATAATGTATAAATTTTATACTGATGTCAACGCAAGTGTTTAAAAAAAAGCTGCCAATTTTAAAAGTCACCTCAGACTCTCTAAGAAGGTATTTCTTAATTTGTCGCTACATTATCCTTCGAGGCGCACGGTTTTCCTTAAAAGCCTCTATAATTTAAAGCCTGTAATGGATGTACCTTTATGGTCCTGTTCAATGCTTAATGCGCCGCATCATTATATTGTACTGAGAGGAAAGATAACAGAACATCGAAGACATAATCTAGTAATGTATTACCTGAGTCAGTTGTCTGTGACAGTTTTGTTTTTTTATCCTAAGACGTAAGCTTAGATCAAAAATTTGTATAATATAAGGATGTCTATTTTTATTGCGTTTTAAATTTGGATTTTACTATAGGATTACAAGAATTTTGAATATTACAATGTAAATAGACTTTTTGGAAATATCAACTAATAGTAAAATCTATTTATGTTATATCTATTTAACAATTTGTTTTAGCTTACAAAGTTACGTTGAAATCAATAGACTTAACATTATACTCGCGAATTTCTAATTTAATTACTTATAACACTTCCATTAAAACAAATAAAAGAAAAAAGTCCTGACTTCGCTCCAAGTTCGGTCCCTTGGGGCATTAGCCATTATATGATTGATTTTCCATAGTAACATTAAAACTAAAACATATACGTTAAAGGATTCAACAAAAAGTTAAGCGACGGTAATACCAGTAAGGTTTAGATGTGTAGGACATCGCGCGATATCTTGGAACCGAGCCAACATTGACCGGTTAGAACTGTCGAATTGCCGGCAAAAATATCTCTTCTAATATAATATTATAATGGATATTACCCAGTTAGCGTTCTATGTAATATTGTGGAAGTATTCATGATCCTTAATAAATGTCTCCATGCTATATAAAAAAGTACATATGTTTTCTGTTATCATATAAATAGCATTCTATTTACATGATTTTTACTTGCTTATTAATTAGCTTTTAGCTCAAGATTATTAGTAAAATTTTATGCCATACAAAGTGGGAGAAATCAGGGGCATCGGCTGCTTTATAATATTCCATAAGAGATGCTACAGCATCTGCAATATAGGATATGTAATAGCAAGGTCGTCAACAGTATTTTTTCGAGTTAAAACAAAACAGTTTTAGGTTGAGAAATTAAAATACCAATAAATTAGGGCTGAATAACAACTCAACACTTATGAAATCGAACAGCTTAATTATATACCTAAATTAGTATGCTATATAAAGCGGTTTCATATTGTCTAACATTTTGGCCAGTCTAAAAAATTTTGGTAGTTTTTTAAAATATGACTAAACGCTTATGACGACTTATTTGAATTCCAGCTAACATTAACTTAAAATAAACGTATGAGATATTCAATGAACACACTGTATTCAGGTTTTATATAATTCGATAGTCATTTTTTTTTGTTCTTTGACCATACATAACACAGTCCGAGGCAGAACCTACCGTGTGATAGTGCAGTGATGGTGAATCGAAAATTAATAATTATGCCCATTTCTTTTCAGTACACACGTATACGGTTGTGATTTTCTTTCCTGTGTAACGCATTTTAAATGTGAATTTACTTAGTGTTTACTCAATTTTGATAAGTTTTGTGTAGTCAATTTGTAAGTGTATACAAACGTTTTGATGTCTATATAGAAATGTCACAAACACAGGGGTTCGCGCCTGAGAAGGCGCAAGAATTCAATACTCGCGCTGCCCAAAACGACAAACGAATTCAGGGCAAAGAACCAAACCAGAATGACTCAGATAAAGCCGGTGAGAAAGCAAAGACTGAAGACAAGTCGGAGGTGAGCCTCCGTCAAAATGCTGACAGCAAAAATCCGTTCTCACCAAACTTTTATAGAGGAAGAACGACCGGCCACTTCGAAATGGGACCACGTGGCTTGGATTATTCTCCTCACAGAATGGGCCTGGAGTTTTCCAATCGTCTCCGCGAATACGGGCCGCAGAGGTCATCGTCTATTCATGGGCACGAGTTGACCGATGGTCCGCAGATGAAACCAGAATATTTGGGACACAGGAGCCATTTCGGCAGCCAGATAGTCCCGGGCGGCATTCACCCAGATGTGGTGTACAGGCAGGAATACTACGGACAAGTGGGGTTCCCTCCGTCGCGAACGTCGCGGTTCTCGTCGCAGGAGTATTTGAATGCGCCCGCGCAGTACGGCCGGTGGCCGGACTACAGAGCGGAGTATCGACAGCGTCGCCGGTCGCAACAGGACTTACATTCGCTCGGTCATAGCCCTGAGTCAGGTATGAAATTGGTGTAAAAATTAAGCTTATTTTTAAAGGTGAAAATACAAAAAAAGGGTTCCAAGTAACTTCCGCCAAGGGAATTTTCACCAAACAATGGCTGCATTATGTATCACATAATTGCCAGCTCTAGGGTTAACGCTATTGTTTTATTCTTGTATGTTTAAAGTAAGGAAAATATTCGTTATTAAACCGTTAATTAACACTACGCACACTTTAATAAAGTTAGGTAACATATTGAACATTCGTCATCAAAAAATTCTATCATCAAAGATCCTTATTTCAGTTAATTTCTTTTAGTTTAGAATTAAAACATGAGATTATGTTCTTAGAGGATTATGTACTACTGTGTTTACCAATTAATCCAAGAATAAAAGCCATATAAACTACACCCATTTTAAAAAATTAACTTTATCATACTCCTTGTACTCGTAAAAGCTTTTTAAAAAAAATTAAATTCCGCTATAAAACACTCTTCTAAACAGCAGAATTAAACCGTCAAAATTCACACAGGCTCGTTAAAGGCAAGATTTCTCCCCAAAATGTTTACCTGAGCGCCAGCTGGGGGTCATTCACCCCGATCGATCCACTCTGTAGCGTACTACTCATTATACTATTTCCTCCGTAATATTAGCTTGGAGCGTGACTTTGGTTGTGGGTGGATGTGGTTGCACCTTATTGGTTTAAGAGACTATGTTTAAGATAATTATGAGTAAGAAATTTTAGTAAGTATAATAGATTCATAAATCTAAGTATTTACTAAAATAGTTATTTTGATGTTTTATTCGATTAATTCATTTGGTGTATTGCACATTGGTTTAATGTAAATTTGAGTTTCATAATTTGAAAATTGATTTAACTGCCAACATTTGAAGATTCTTTAGTAAACTTCTACAACATTCATGAAATTAATAGCGAATGTATAACTATTTTAAAGTAAATTACTTTATATACAAGAACAGAATCGAGGATATAAAATGGGCTTTTAAACTGGTTGATCTATGGGCCGTGACACACACAAGTGACCAATTAAGATAGTCAGTTGATAACAAATCACTCGCCTCTGGCCTTTAACTATGTGAGGGTAGTTGAATAGTTTCGATTGACAATCCCGAGCAAATACGTAAGCAATGTGACTCTGACGAAATTAGAAACGAAAGACAACAATAGAAGAAAGAAACATTTAACTCTTTACTTTTGCATTCAGTAAAAAGAAGAGATAGAGAGAGACAGATTTTTTTTTCTGGGTTCATTGATGAATTATTATTTTTAGGTATTTAAAGTCATTGAAACAACGTGCTATGAATATAGAAGTTGGTTTATTATCATCATTAGACGATATGTGTTCCCACTGCAGGGCCACTGGCCTGTTATGATGGTTCAGGCCATAATCCACCGCGCTGGCCAAGTGCGGATTGGCAGATGTCACATGCCGACGAAACTTTATTTCATCGACATGCTGGTTGACTCACGATATTCTCCTTCATCGTTTTAAGCAGTGGTTATAGATACAGCGCAGATGAATTTATTTCTTGCAAGTTCGCCTGGTCTCGAACAACGGACATTTCAATATCAGTCCTATTTAACACACTAAAATAAAATGTTAACCCGCCTGTCGATTGAAAAGTACTGACAGATTCGCATTTACAACGCAAGATTTTAATTATCGATTCGATATAAAGATAAACAAAAGATCACGTAACGATCAGAATATAAACTATAAAATAAAATCTATTCAATATTCACACATGAATGAAATGCTGTCTATAATAGTTCAGAGCAATAACTGTGAAACCAGTGAAGTAATGATGTAACGCGGAGGAAAAATGCAATAGAATTTTGTTCCGATACGGTAAGTTATAAATTTGCACGCGCCGAGAATTCTCTGGAATTGATTGAGGACTAAAAATAGTCTAACCTCAGACGGGAGAGTGTCCATGCTTTACAGAATTATTAATGATAAATGAGATACGTTATTTGGGTTTACGACTCGTAATATCTTGCGGGTGGTCGCGAGCGAAAAACCAATTTAAAAGACATGTGTGAAATTTTGCTATGATGCCCACATAATGAGCTTAATTTTAAAATAGTTTATCAATACATCGATATGCAGGGAGAGATGCGAAATCTATTAAGTTTTACTATATTGACAACTGGTTGGCTAATCGATAAAAAGGAAAGGATTAACGCAAAATTAAATAATTTTTAGTATTCTTACGATATAATCACAGGACACACATACAGATCACAATATGTTATGGTATTTTGACAAACATTGACAAGCATTTATGACAATCGCAATAGACGGGACTGTCCCACAGATTCCAAAAATATAGTCACCGAGTCGTATGTTTTTGTTGGAGCATTGAGCTGCATTTCCCGGTCTGTCCTATCAGTTCCGTGTACTATGAATTGAGCTGCATTTTTGTAAAAACTGTACCATTTACGTTTGAGCTTTTAAAAGGGTTTTTACGCTTGGACAAAGCGCGTTTCGCTGTTAATCTTTCTGTATGAATCGAGTTCTGTACTCACTTCTTGTAATGAGTTTATTATGTATATATTGATGTGTATCAGTTATTAACTTTGTTGCGTAAGAGAATATCTATATATATAAAATTCTCGTGTCACAGTTTTCGTTGCCATACTCCTCCGAAACGGCTTGACCGATTCCTCTGAAATTTGGTAAGCATATTGGGTAGGTCTGAGAATCGGCCAACATCTATTTTTTATCCCGATATTCCTATGGGATACGGACTTACGCGGGTGAAACCGCGGGGCGCAGCTAGTCTAATATATAAAATTCTCGTGTCACAGTTTTCGTTGCCAAACTCCTCCGAAACGGCTGGACCGATTCTTATGAAATTTTGTGTGCATATTGCGTATGTGTGAGAATCGGACAACATCTATTTTTCATACCCCTAAAGGTTAAGAGTAAGGCAGAACAGCGTTTGCCGAGTCAGCTAGTTCATTTATATAATTTTTTATCATGTTTATTTTTATTATATTATTAAAACATACTTTGAATTGAATGAAAAATTTCTAATAATACGAAAGATGCGAACAAATACACCTTGCTTCATATTAGTAATAGAATAATAACTGAAGGAAGCAATTTAGCTATCTCGCTAGGTCTTACAACAACATATTATAGGCTGAGTCTCCCCGTGACCACGCTGGCTATAAAGTGTTCGAAACGTCGAGTTAATAATATAATGAATAAATCGCCTTTAAAATCCGTTAAAATTTTTTTAATTTCTATATGTATAATATTCGGGTAAAATCAAACACAAGAAAATACTATATCTTATACGTCTAATGTCGGGTTCTACAACGAGTAATGAATAAAATAAACAGATGTAGTTGACAATTACGTTAATAAAAGCTCTTGGAATTGTATCAAAGATCAAAGTGCTGTTGTAAAACGGATTTGGTGTTGGATTGGTACCAAGATGCAGTCGGGTTCATAAGCAGTAAATATGTTATTTTTGTAATGCTTGAACGTAACACGAACGAATGTTAGAAAGAGAAATTGAGTTTCATATACATACGGTTAAGTAAAGGTAGGTTAGGTACTAGACTAACAACTTGTAAGAAGTTATAGAAATGCAGAGCGCACATGATTAATATCCTATCATTTTTGGTAAAGCCATTTATTTTCTTTATATATAGTGCCACTGATTTCACATTTAAGATAAAGGAAAGTTGTTTTGTTATAATTAAACGTAAGCTTTAGAACAAACAAACTTTTCTTTGATTGGAGTATTGTTAAATATTAAAAGAGAACAAAAATTATATCAAATCCATTTGCAGCGATATAAGCCTGCGCTAAGCTTTACTCTACTGTGAATGTTTATGGACGGTGCTAGCGCTTACCATCATACGACCGACCAGATCCTTTGTTGACTGTGACATATAAAAACACATTTATCTGTACGTGTTAGTTATTTTACTTAAAATAAATAAGAAAATAAAGAAACACACCATAAAGGAAAACACAGCTTTGAACAGCCTTATCTTTGCCGAACTAAACATAAAGAAAACAGGAATAATGCTTTGATAAAAATAATATTAAATAACATAAATTCTCGAAAAATCCCGAATAAATAGAAGTAAAAGGAAAATACCGTATATTTTCCTGGAAATGTTCAACACTAGAGATCTCGCGATTCTTCGTTTTCGAGATTAAGAAATAATTTTTCGTAACCAGTATAAAAAGAACCCTCTGAAAGTGTGTATGACCAAGTGTTGTCTGTGATCTTTGGTATCCAATCTTTCAAGCATTTATTTATTAATGGGTCGAACTGTACTCCTTTTAAGGAGTGCTTTATCATCGTCATTGTACATAGAAATTATTTGAAGAAGTATTTAAGTATTTTTCGTTAATAAAAATTAATTTCCTACCATTGGAAATAGGAACTTAACGAAAGGATGGAGTATTTTAAATATAACGTTTAAATGTATCCAAATGGCTCAAAAAGTCACCAACATTTTTCACCCACGCAATTTTTTCCAAGTTTATATGAATAGTGATTTAAATCAACCACAAAATGTCAACCAGATTTTATCATTCACTTTATATATACATATTATAACACTTCCTCTTGAATCTCTATCTATTTGAAAACCCATATCAAAATCCGTATCGATCCGTATCGTTTAAACGATCTAAGCATACGTACAGCTGTAACGTTGTGGGAGCCGTCGTTGTTATATACTATGTAGTGGCCATGTGTACAAACGTGTATGTTAATTATTTACTTTACGTCTGGACAACTCGCTAAACAGCATACAGTATGAATTAACACACATTTTAATCTCAATTCAATCCGCGCTGAGGTTTGACGCAAATACGTGATACAAATATCGTTTGTAGGTATAATTAGTGCGCTGAAATTGTCTAGTACCGGCTGGGGACCTCCCAGTCCCACTGAAAATCAGCGCGAACTGATTTCCTAGAAATATTGAAGTTAACTTATTGTATTTCGATCGGGCTTTGAAATAATTGTGGATTAAATGCATTTTAAATGGCCTGGATGCATGGATTTCATTACAGAATAATTTATAATGAAAACGTTTCTGCAAAGTTCTCTTTCCTTATTTTGTCATTTTTGCTATTATAAAATCGCCTATTCCATAAACTGTGAATAAATAAAAATTGTATACGAGTATTATGTTACTTTATGAATTAAACGTAGTAATATAATTTCACAATTTCCATTGGATTATACTATTGCCTAAAGTACAAATATTATATTCTTTAATATGTCATCGTTTACCCATTTCGTAGAATAAGAAATAAAGCACACATATTTAATATTAAATATGTATCTAATATAGGATACAAGCCCATGCAGTGATGTACGACTACAACTTCGGCTATTCAACTAAATTGACATTATCTTTAGAGATCGACGCTTCTTTTAAACACGATGTGCTCGCACTCTAAATGTCCCCCCATCAAACAGAATAAAAATACCTCTACCAAGTCACTTTCAGTCAGTTACTCAACGAAACATAGCACAAGCTAAAAGTGAGAGTACGCAGACACAGCATTTCATATAAACCTAACCACGGCGAGCTACTGCCATAACATCAATAAAATTGATGTAAAACACTGTTTAAATTAAGCCTGAGGCGCGGTATAACTGCGGAAAGGCTATATGAAAAAGGACCATCGCAAAATTTCCTTACGGCACTTGCGATAAAAGAAAATTAGATTTTCGCAAGCGGGAATTACTTTGGGAACTTACAAATGGTTCTCTAAGGCGTATATTGTCTATTGGTCTTTTCGTCAAAGTTAGTTTAATAAACAGACGCGTTCTGTTAGAAATTACAGTTGCTTCTGATATGCATACAGCACTAAAAGCTAAACCGCCCTTGTGCATATAAAATAGTAAAAATTTCACTCTCGCCTGAGGCGAATATATAATGGTTAATAATAATTAACTTTCTACATATATATAATATATGCAATATTACAGAATTTTATAAAAGTTGTATTAAAATTATCTTACATTTTGCTTCAATGATTTTTTCGAATACTATTATTAATCGACGAATTCTCTATTTCCTTAATACAAAAGAGGAAATTTATTTATACGGAAAATACGAGCAGTAAACGCGATCGCTTTAAGAGCACTAGTGCAGAATATATTTTGAATAGATAGTCACAATCTGACTTACATTATTTTATATTGAACTGACTTCAAAATTAGGAGTAGGTTATCAATTCGACTGTTTTTTTGTTTAAAACCACAAAACTTATTACCGGGTGAATCGATTTCTATATTTTTATGATGGATCTCTTTTATTTGATGCCTTAGTCTTCCTCTAACAATTTGAAGGCAGTTTAGTTTTTATTAAAAATAAATATGTATAGTGTAGATAGTCTTGAATAAATCGTAGCGTCTGGTTCACGCCTCGCAAAAACGTTTGTGCCTTCTTGAGAATGGTTGAACCCAAAAGACTCCACGCGAAAAAGCACCGCTCGATAACCAGCTGTCAAGCAACACGTGAATACATCTTCCGTGCAGTGAGCAATCTAAAAATACGCGTACGCACATAAAAATAATGGCATCCGATTTCGTAAGTGACAGTACAATAAAATAACTCGAGTATTGTGAACGGCTGACGGTAACGCATGAAAATAACTGTTTTATAACTCTCTTTTTGTTTTATGTGCACAGAAATAGATTGAAGCGTGGTCATTGACGGTTTCTTAATAAATGAGTTTGTGCGACTTCAAGCAACGTGACCGTCGCGATGCTTTGTTGTTTTTAATTTAATTTTGACATCTGCCACTTCGGTATGCTCTGCTGATAGCGGTTGGAAGTTTATGTCGAGAAAAATTAACATCCTTATTTGGCCTCGGTATGATTGTATAAAGCAGTTATTCTGTTGGAATGTTTATAAGTATTAGCTACTAGCTGCGCCCCGCGGTTTCACCCGCGTAAGTCTGTATCCCGTAGGAATATCGTGATAAAAAGTTGCCCATGTGTTTTTCCTGTTGTCCAGCTATCTACGTACTAAATTTCATTGCAATCGGTTCAGTAGTTTTTGAGAAAGAGTAACAAACATGTGTAATACACATACCTTCATCCTCACAAACTTTCGCATTTATAATATTAGGAGGACTATTTTTAGTTGCGACTGTTGATTTTATGAGAACATAATATGAACTGTTCTTTATCTTTATTCGTATTATAAAATAAATAGCGCATTTATTCAGGTAGACTATAGGCTATATATATATATATATATATATATCACGCCAATAGGCGCGGAGTACCAATTACTAATTAATACGCTGCGAGTTAGCGTTAGCCCAAAGTAACTATTCCACGCAGGTGAAGTCGAGGGCGGAGGCTATATTATATAAATAAGAAGTAATCGCAGAAGTAACCAGCCAATTGTCATTGTGGAACCTCGGGCTCGGGTCGCGGTAAATAATTGGAGTAGTCCAAAGCAAACACGGAAAATTCCGCATTAAAAGATATCTCTTTGTCTTTTAAATTTTCAGTGTCGGGTTTTGTATCGCTTTGTCGGAATCGCCTTTTATTTTTCATAGTTCCTTATTGTTACACTTTGGTTAGCTTTCTCTTATTGGTTTTGTGTAAAAATATGTGTAATGTTTTAAATGTTGTTGTTATTATTGTTTATTGTAAAATTGTATAATATTCAATTAAGCTTTCTATTTTATATCTAATTAACTTGAATTTCAAAGACAAAAGGAAGCGCCGGAGCGTATCCACTGGTAATATAATAATTAACCAAACGGTAAAGTTTCAGTTTATTAATATTTGTAACACACTTACATTTAGAGTATAAAGACTGGAAAGATTTTATATACATTTTTACATATTAAGTTAAATTTTGTATGTGGTAGTCGAGCACGCTTCGGCACGAATTGGGCCAGCTCGCACCGGGGAAGTACCACACCCCCACAGAAGACCGGCGTGAAATAGCATTCTGCTGTGTTTCGTTCGGTGAGTGGGGGAGCCGGAGGCCCATATCCTTTTCCTTCCCTTCCCAGTCCTTTCCTTTATTCCTCTCACCAATCCTTTCCTAATCCCTTCCCAAAAAGTCGGCAATCCATTTGTAGAGGCGTAAGGTCTGTAATGGACTTTATGCCTCTACAAATGTTCATGGGCGGTGGTAGCGCTTACCATCAGGCGACCCACCAGCTCCATTGCCGACTGTGACATAAATAAAATAAAAATAAAAATATGTTGATTATTTTTATAATCACACGTTAAAGTATATAAAATAGATTAAGAATTCATTAATTGTTTACGAAGAACGGACACCGACGTCACACACGTTTCAGGTACCCAACCTCCTGTACCACTTCAGATTATAAAATGGGACAAATTAGATCAATTAACATATAATATTCGGCTCGACTCGACAGTCGAAATGAGAACCGCATTTAAAATATATGTATATTAGTAGTTTACTTACAAATGTTTCTGTGTTAAGGTACCCATATTACTTCGACTAGTGAAATATAATTTTCAATATTTTAGTTTAACCGAAATAGGTTAAAATATCACATTCATAGCAAAACCCGGTTATTTTTTCAGGTATTATAATTTAAAAGTACTGAAACGATCCTAACTCAATTTCCAATTCAAATTAACCAAACTCAAACAAGGTCGAACCTCAACTCAAACATTATTCATAATAAAGCTTATTAGAAGCGCTATGTTTAATACAAGCGACCCGAACGGCTTCGCACGAGTGCATGCATGATACATACATATACTCGTAAACCTTCCTTTTGAATCACTCTATCTATTAAAAAAAACAATCAAAATCTACTGCGTAATTTTAAAGATCTTAGCATACACACAGACGGCGAAAGTCTATCCTTATCCTGTGATTCTGACCGCGGTTTCGATGGGAAAGTGTAACAGACCGTCAGACTTTCGTAAGACATTTATTAGTATCCTCAACCTTTGACAGAAATGCTAGTTTTCTGTAATATGAAACAGTTATATATGTATTCTATTGACAAGTGAAATATTTTCCGAGGAACATGCGGTTCTCTTCAAATTTTACCTTATTGTATGTGACGGGTGAAAAGTCGCTTCCCTCGTCTGAACCTATCTTTAAAGCTGCACAACAGATTTTGATGATTTTTTATAGAGAGAACGATTCAAGAGGAAAGTTTATGTGTATTAAACCACTATGAATTTAATGCGAAACTAGTTATAAATAAAAACGCTTATACTTTAGTAGAGATATTTTAATGTTATTGTCCCCCGAAATTTACTCGATTTTACTAATGGAACGTCTAATAATGGATATCGGTTTTCATTATCACAATGCCCCTCCTAATTGGATATAACCATTATTTTTACACGATCATTGTGCGTTCCTAGCAATTCTTTTGTAAACCTGAATTTAAAACGATTTCTTGTAATAAAAGTTATGTATATATATAATGAACAAGCCTTGTAGTTTGGTTTATTTCGATTAAACTACTTCATATATTTTTATTCCGATAATTCGATAAAATAACCTAATAGACTATTTTAAACATTATAATATATAATATGTGTTTTGTGCCTATAGGCATACATATATTAAAACATTGCTCCATTTGCAATGTTTCAATCCTCGTGTATTTTAACTTTAAAGTCATAGTTTAGTATATAGTAGATGTGAATAATAGATTCTCATGAAACTGAGATTTATTTTCAACTAGCTGTTCGCCCCGGTTTCACTTGTGGTACATACACAGTCTATCACGCAGCGTAATTGCAGCTTTCTAATTGTGACAGATTATTTGTAATCGGTCCAGCCGTTCACGGGTGACCAAGGGAAATATGGATTCATTTTAATACATACGTGTATAGATATAACCATGTAATTCTGTCCGGCAATAAGTGGGCAGTAAATGGTTTTACTTTCCTTCATCATTGTGTGACGCACCCCCGTCACAACGTCACGTCAGACCGTCATAGAATAATATAAGGGAATACACGAGCCTTTTGGTGTGTTGTGAAAATGTTTGTGAAATCAGTCACTTTTATACCGAAAGCTGTCAAAATTACTATTCATATATACCGCTGTGTTACGTTCCACAGTCATTTATTGTTATGCTAAAATATTATGACTTGTTAGTGTGCGTATACATCAATTTGTAGAATAGACGCACACTAGCGCATTTGTAGTCAGAATTGTAGGGTTTTATTTTTTCAGAATATGTTAGTAAATAAATAACCACAATAAATAGTTGATTTCCTTGTAAATCGGTTGTTCGTGGGGATTAAAGCTGAATAGTAGGTATTAATTAGTTTTGCACCAATGTTTAATTGTAAGGCATCCTTACTTATATTATAATTGCCAAAATTGAGTAACTCTGTCTGCCTCTTCACAGACAAACTACTTAAGGAATTTTGATGAAGTTTTTCGTAAAGATAGTTTGTGACCCGAGGACAACACAAGTTTATAAGCTGAAAATCCCAAGGACTGTTTATCTATTTCTTTACATGCTACATGGACGATGCTGCGGGTAGAAAACTAGTATTTTTAATATATTTTTTGTTGGGGTCAAAAAATAGAGAATATAGTAAAAGGAATTTTTATATTTTATTCATTGAAATTTCCTTACTACATTAATTCTTTTCATAAATACTTATCGTATCAGATAACAATTTCCTTAAAAACAAAGTTTGTAACCTAATCGCCACTGAATGAGCGAAGCCGCGATTAACACAGATCTCAACTAATGAACCTTGTGATCCCATAATGTAATGGAATTATTGGGATTCTGATTTATTGACTCCTGAAATACCTGTTGATGAGATTTTAATGTCGTTTTCAAATCTTTGAGGCGAAAAATATACCAGTTAAATTATTATTTTTATAGAGGAATTTAATGAAAAATTATTCTAAAACTTATTGTAATTGTTACATATTAATCTGTATATACTAACTGCTTGATTCGACTTCACTCGGGTTGCTAAATCCTACTTCACTATGTAGTATAAAACAAAGTCGCTTTCTCTGTTCCTATGTCCCTATGTATGCTTAAATCTTTAAAACTGCGCAACGGGTTTTGATGGGGTTTTGATGGGTTTAATAGATAGAGTGATATAATAGGAAAGTTTATATGTATTATAACATCCATTAAACTACTCCAAATTAACGCGAGCGAAGCCGCGGACAATAGCTAGTATATTGTGAACGAAAATTTGAAAGTACGAATGTGGTTGTGACCTGTACCTGCCGATGATGATCAAAGCCAGGTGGCTTTTATATATAATGAAAAGTAGAATTATAGTAGAGCTAGTGAACGAAAAACGTTTTATAAAAAAATGTTAAACTCTAAATGGCAGTTCGATCGCGAGGTATAAATAGATTTCTAATTAATGTTTTTGAATCTCAGCAGTTTTGTAGATGTTGTGTCTTTTTGAGTTGTTAAATTCTAGCGGTCCGACCCGGCTTCGCCTATAGTCTATAGTCTTCCTGAATAAATGATCTATCTAACACTGAAAGTTTTCAAATCGGCCCAGTAGTTCCTGAAATTAGTGCATAAAAACAAACAGACTCTTCAGCTTTATAATATTATAAATATGGATATATTTGCAATAGTGAGTAAGAAACCTACTAAGAATTGGATAACCCAAAGCAATGTGCTCGTAAACAACTAATCAAATTATGAATATAAGAACAATCTAACCGACAACGTCTCTTTGATAGTCAGTTAAAAATTTCCACCGTCTGTTCGGCGTTTAAGATGAAATCAATCGATATGTTTCCACATAGTTCACTATTTATAAGTCGTGTGTGTTTACCGTTTAGCTATTCACAGCTATGATAGACGTTCTTTTAGTTATTTTTAACTCAATAAAATGATGCTGAATGTGCTTACACATGAACCGTTTGTTTACACGATTATTATAAACTTACGCTGATACGGTAAGAATGCGTAAATACATGACTAAAATACCACATTAATATAATTAAGGTAAACATTAACATTGAAGAAATTTCTATAAAACAGTTTTTATGCTAAAAGAAAGTGTTTTAAAGATAGGATATCTACGAAGAAATCTATGATTAAATATACATGCGGTCATAATGTGGTATAAGTTAAAGTTTATATTAAACACAAAAAAAAGCCTGTCGATGGTTATTCCAAAGATAACTGAATATTTTCATGGCGAATGCTTCATTTTAACGAAAACTGTCTCAGACCCATCTTCATAACACTTCAATTAACGAAACCGTGGGTTTCACACAAATTCAAACGTCTGAATCTTATAGCGATTGGTTATGGTTCACTAGATCACCATCACCCATGAACATTCGCTGAGTTCATTTGCAAATGCGTTGCCTGAATTTAAAGCGTAAGGGATACGAGAAAGATTGACGACAGGAAAGAAGGAATGTTCTAGGAAGGGTGAGGAAAAGAAAACAGGCCTCCGTCTTCCCAATCAGTACGAAACACAATAGCATTCGGATGATACTATTTCATGCCGCTGTTTGGTGTTTATCTAAATACTAGCTAATGCCCGCGGCTTCGCACGCGTTAATTCGGAGTTGTTCAAAAGATGTTATCCTACTAATATTATAAATGCGAAAGTTTTTAAGGATGTGTGTGTGTTTGTTGCTCTTTCACGCAAAACTACTAAACCGATTGCAATGAAATTTGGTACGTAGATAGCTGAACAACTGGAATAACATAGAGGGAACTTTTTATCCCGATATTCCTACGGGATACAGACTTACGCGGGTGAAACCGCAGGGCGCAGCTAGTTATACATATAAACCTTCCTCTTGAATTACTCTATCAATTGAAAAAAACCCAATCAAAATTCGTTGCGTAATTTTTAAGATGTAAGCATACATAGGGACGGAGAAAGTGACTTTGTTTTATACGATGTAGTTATGTATAACTCAAAGGTGACTGACTGACATAGTGATCTATCAACGCACAGCCCAAACCACGGGACGGATCGGGCTGAAATTTGGCATGCATACAGATGTTATGACGTAGGCATCCGCTTAGAAAGGATTTTGATCAATTCTACCCCCAAAGGGATAAAATAGGGGTTGAAAGTTTGTACGATTAAGATTTATTAAGACCACGCGGGCGAAGCAACCGGCAACAGCTAGTTAAAAAAGTTAGCTAATAATATGATAATCCTTGTTTATTCCGGAAAATTTTCCACAATATATTTATATATAATCAAGACGAATGGGTGGTACAGTCATCAATCAAGGACAGGATTTTCATATCGCGCCCCACTTCCATGCAATAAGACGGATTGTATCGAGACATGGAATGTGTTCTATAGGAAATTAATTGGATTTCATTTTATGTTTTCGTCTACAAGGTCACATTATTTGAGGGTTCTAATGAGTGTAATTAAGGGGTAAATAAATTTATGGTTACAAAAATTATCATATGCTTATTTATGTTATACAGTTGTATAGTGATACGAAGATTAGATTATTTTATCGATTTTCAAAAAGACTCAGGTTTAATATATAAAATGTGACATAAATCGAAAAGGAAAATCTATAGCCGCGAAAAACACTCATTACTCATTTTAGGTTTTTGCAATTTTTAAATAAAAAACGATGTTACGATAGGCTTTTGTTTATATGCTTGTACAATACTGTATTAATATACAAATGCAGTGTTAACACAGCGTGGAGTAAAACTCACAGACACGTCTAATTTTCACGTGACGAAAACTGCTTACAGGCGCATGTCAGTGATTATAAACAGTGCAATAGATATACTCACGTATATATATATAGCATATGATGGAAATAATGCAATCCATTGTGAGTTATATGACTACTTTGAGGGTAGGAGAGTCATTAACACGGTATCGCGCGATCGGTGGGGGTAACAACCCCGGTAAACAGCGGGTGTTCCAACATTATACTGGCTAAAGTTTTATTTTTAACCGACTTTAAAAAATTGAGGTTATCAGTCTGATTGCATTTTTTGTTTGTTACCTTTATACTGGGTGAATTGATGTTAATGATTCTTTTTCTGTTTGAAAGCTGGTGCCTTTCATGTGATCCCATTTCAATTTGGTCTAGTTCTGACAATTTGAAGGCGGTTTAGTTTTTTTCAGTAAAAAACCGATAAAATTAATAAATTAAGTGAAATAAGAAGTTAGTCCTTACCAACTAATCCGCGGAACTGATATTGGCGTTATCTGGGTCAGAGAAAGACAATTTATTTGGAAATTAACATATGCTTTGTCTTACAAATAAACACTTGAAAATTGAGGCTCGGTAACATATTGTATGAATTGCGACTGTCGCTCAATAACTAATTTACACAAAAATAAAAGCATTAACATAGCAAATTATCATTTATTAACGTGGGATATTATATGTTACGAAGACGAAGTTATCACTTCTTTTTTAACACGCTTTTATTAGCTTCACTTGTATGTTTGTATGTATGTAACTCACACCCGTTTTTCTCCCACTTC
>NW_024045138.1:1208894-1235567 GCF_012273895.1 Zerene cesonia | reverse complement strand
TAAAAATTATTTTATAGTTTTTAGTTTGATGTGCTTGAAAAGCGTGTTTTTTAGTTTTTTTAAACTATATTTTATTCCTTAAATTTTCTGCCAATAGTCGACATGTACAATAAGACATATGTACGAGTACATATTATTAAAGTGTGAAGAAGAAAAATAGTAGTCCTACTTACGAAAATTTAGGAGGCATATGCACACATTACTGTGCCAATTAGTATAGAAAAGAGTACAGAGCGTTTTTCCTAAATATAACACGTTATAATACATTAACACATTAAATATACACATATATAATACTTTTTTATTTAAATAGTTATCGAGTAACAAACAAAAATGTATCAGTCGAATGAACCTTTGTTTTTAGAAACGTCGATTAAGAAGTTAAACATATTTATGAGTAGAGGTAGGTATAAACAATTCGTGTCCCATATTGTACAGCGACCACGTAACACCGCAGCAAGCAACTAGTTATTCTATAATTTAACGATATAATAGTGATTTTGAATCCCAGTTCCATGAATGGATATGTAAGTTTCAGTAAACTGATAGCTGTGTAACAGTACACCAATCAACTCTACAGGCCGACCTTGCTTGTAATACAATTAAGGTGTTTGCTGAGCTTCGATCTTATAACTTTCGTGTTCTCGTATTAACTTGTTATCTACAAAATCGTTTGTTACATTGATTTGTGATATGAGCTGTTGAGGTTTTGTATGTGGTAGTCGGGCTCGCTTCGGCTCGAATTGGGCCAGCTCGCACCAGGGACGTACCACACCCCCACAGAAGACCGGCGTGATATAGCATACTGTTGTGTTTCGTTCGTTGAGTGGGAGAGCCGGAGGCCCTTATCCTTTTCCTTACCCTTCCCAATCCTTTTTTTTATTACTCTCGTCAAACCTTTCCTAATCCCATTTCAATTTGAAGTCGGCAATACATTTGAAGAGGCGTAAGGTCTGCAATCGACCTTACGCCTCTCCAAATGTTCATGGGCGGTGGTAGCGCTTACTATCAGGCGACCCACCAGCTCCATTGCCTACTATGATATAAAAAAAAGTATTGAGGAATTCCCAGTATTGCTTAAGTGTAATTGTTTGTTCTTTCACATCGCATCGAAGCGGTGTGATGATATGATTTTTGTGCCTGGAGATAGTTAGGAAGCTAGAGAGTGATATAGGCTACTTTTTAGCACGGGGAAAAAAATCCATCCATTGTGATGCGTATTAGAATCAAAATTTTATAAATTCCGATAGATGGCGCTATGTTAAAAGCGTAATGAAAACTGTTAATTTTCTGGGGCCCCGGGCAAATACGTGGGCGGAAAGCTAGTAATATCATAATTAATAACCTTAAATGAATACTTTTTTGTGTAAATATAATTTAACACTTATCAAATAAATATGTAAGATACAGCGTTATTTAACATTAAGTAGAGCTTATACTAATACCACAGTTAGAAATAGTCTATTATGGTGCTAAGGTCCTAGAAATACACAACGTATATGAAGTTGTAAACATTTTATTATCTAAATAATTAATCAATATAATCAGGCACAAGGGGACTGTTAGTTTATACGAATATTAGTTGTGTTTAATTTCCCATAACTGTATTATTATCGCACTAACAACTAAAATAAGAATTAAATGGGGCAGAAAATAAAAGACTAAAGGCTATCATAATAACACGGAATACACCTGCACGAAGATAATTTTGTATGTATTATTAAAACACAGCCTTATGGTCGCCAATGTTCCGTCTCTATTCCGTATCCTTATACATTTATTGTATATTACCTTCCAAAAGTTTCACGCGTGTTCATTTGAATTAGAAAATTATCAACTTGGAATTGTCAAAACGAGATCTATAAATTTTCATTTATTTACAACTCGTGCTGTTTTGTGTGATAAAGTTTGGGAAATTTCTCACACTGGTTTATACAGAGCTCTGTGAATGTATATTTGTTTGTGAAGTTGATTAAATTAAGTAATATAATGAGTCTACGTAGTTAACAAAAGAATAAAGAAACTGCTATGGTTTTATGATATACTAGCTTTTGTCTGCGGCTTCGCACGCGTTAATTCAGAGCAGTTTAATAGATATTTTTATATACATATAAAAATATTATTTTAAAGAGCAACTACAGAGTTTCTTGCCGGCTCTTCTCTGTAGAACCTGCCTTCCGAACTGGTGGTAAATGTTATAACTGTGTAATATGACGATTCAGAAGTGCTTCTATAAGAAGTCTAGTTGAATAAATAAATGTTTGAGTTTGAGTGAGTTGAGTTTGTGAGTAATAACCAAATATTTTCTATCTGATGTATAAAGCCTAAAGGCTTTATATGTGCTATAGCACTCAGGGGCTTCGTATATTAGTATAGATATGATAAAACTGAAGAGTTCGTTTGTTTGTTAGTATCGCATTAATCTCAGGACCCTGGTCAAATACTGGTCCGTTTTGAAAAATTCTTTCAGATTTGGATATCCCATTTATTGAGGAAGGCTTTAGGCTATATATGTATTTTATATATATAAATAATATGTATATAAATATGCCATCCTAAAATAACAACACTGAATCATAATTTCATTTAAAGTTACGCCCAAAGAATGAAATATCAACAGACGTGACTAAATAGATGGTACCATCAACGCGCTTTCTATCGAATCGATATAACGAACCAATCTATGAATTTAGCGAGTAAGCAAAGCCATTGGGGCGGTTAACTGTAATCTCCTATACCCATTTGCGCTACGTCAGACATCTACTGTGCTTGCCAAAGATCAAAATGTAGCTGTGCCATTTGAGAATTATAAGAGCTATTTGATCATAAACCGTAAAAGTTTAAACATGAACTATTGTTAAATTACTGTTGAAATTTTTAGTTGTTTCATCCATTTATATGTAAAAAAAACTGTACTTATTTTAACTTTTATATTTTAATGTTACAAATGTGAAATTTATTATTTAGTTATTTTATTATTTTAAAGTCTTAAAATAACATTGTCATCTACAATACTGTTAAACGCCTAAAGCCATACACGTACAAATGGTTAATAATAACAATAATATTTAACGTCTCATCATGCAATTAAACGTATAATATGAAACATTAACCGCTTCGTCACATCTGCGCAGACAGCTAATTAGTGTTTGATGATTTGCACTTCCCCACAGCGTCAACTGATTTGAAATTTTCAATTATAACTTGTCATCCGCGATATTAATTACTTAGCTAAGCTAAGCTGCTAACTTTGCAATAAAATAACAAGTTATGTATGAATATTTTGATGATATGAAATTATTGTAAACCTATGACCTGGCTACATAGTAACTGAATACATTTTCATCCGACTTAAAAAAAGGAGGTTGTCAATTGCGTTTTTTTTGTGTTTGTTGCCGCATATGTACCGATCTTTAAGATTCTGTTTTTTTGTTGAAAATTAATTATTATATACCCACTAGTGGTCCGTCTCAGATTCGCCCGTGGTACATGTATAAGTGAGTTCAAACAGTCAAACAAACTCATTCGCTTTATAGTAGTGGTAAAGATTTATGTATACTTCACGTATCACGCGGTAGATCCGCTTACGCCCTTCAAGTTTCCAGCAAACATATTATTACACATATTGCTTTAAGGTTTCACCTATCTGCACATTAAAATTCATTCAAACATATGCAGCTATTTATGCGTAATAAACGTTCATAACAAATGAGTTACAAATAGCATAATACATACATTTTATGTATGGTTAAAAGCGTCGTCATAGTGCGCGAAAAATAATTATCCATCACAACTGAGATTATCATTTTTAATAGCACCTGTAATAATATCCTAATTTACGTCCAATATAATTAGAAAATTCGTGCATAATTTAATAACAAAATTACAACAATTACAAGGATGGAACCCAAAACGATTTGAATGCAAATATTTTAAATGGATTAAATAAAGTAATAAAATTAGAGAACGTTGGATAGAATCTGCCATTTGAAAGGGTTGAATCTTTGGAATTACCGGCTTCCAGGACCAACTTTAAAAACCTCTTTAGTTAATTAATAGTTTGTGTTTTTTGTGAGTCTCCTTTTGTGACATTGTACTAGTTGCTTACCCCGGTTTCGTGCGGGAGATATAACGTATATATACATAGATATAACGAATAGCAATAATAAAAATGAAGAAATCATAACATTACGCACGTGTGGGCAGTGTTTGTATGTTTGTCATAATAAAGTACTAGTAAATTATTATGAGAAGTTTAACACACAAACACATTATGTACACGTATCCAAGGTTATTAATGTTACCGGTGATGTATGAAATATAGGAATAATATAAAACTTCTAGCAAATGTATACAGTTTCAGTGCATTTTCTTAGAAATGTATTTAGTTCCCGTTTGCATGTAAAATCAATAATGGAGCGTTAAAAAAAATCTACTGAAACTACTAAACGGATTTTGATGAAATTTGGTACACAAACAGGGTATGAGCTGACTTGGGTGATCGGATACTTTTTATTTCGATTAAAGGCTCCCTTGGGATAAAACAGGAATCTTAATATCCGAACGGAGCCTGGACGAGCGTCTAGTAATAAATAGGACATTTAAGTCGAGTGCAACACGAGCCTGGGCGCTTTTTCATTGCGTTTTGAAATGCAATTTTAACACTGTAATTTCACAGTAGTGGCACACTGTACACGCTTACGAAATCTCTGTATTATAATATGAATATTCCGAAAACACGCAAGCTACACAGAGTAGTTTTTATGAAAGCGCGAACAGTCGCTTACAACAACAATACATTATCGCGAGCGCCGACATACTCCCATTTATTTTGTCTGTATGTCTGCGTCTCCCTTCTTTTGTTGATTCGTTAGGGCTGTCGATGAGTTGTGAATTTTATGGTATTTTCAATGACTTTAAATAAAGGAGTAGGTGCAAAATTCGACTCTATGTTTTGTGTTTGTAACAAATACTTGCGTAAAAATCTTAGAATTTTTGACTGATTGATCCGATTTGATGATTCTTTTTTTATTTGAAAGCGGTTTAGTTTTTTGTTAAAAATGTATAAAGTTATCGGTATTAGGGTTATAGGCAAGTTTATATAAATAAGTAAATGAAGGTCATTATTTTTATGACTTATCTAATACCATCTTTTTCACAAAATGATTTTCTTACAAATTTTATGAGCTGCTTAATATTTAATACGGCTCAATATTTTCTGCAATAAACCTACTTCTTGGATTTGACCCGTATTCTTATCACAAAGGAAGGCAAATGGTACAAATGCTATTTATATTAAATACTCTGAAATATTATTTTTCGATAGAATTTATCTTTGCGGTCTAATTTATAATATTTAAATATTTATCAATTGAAAAACCAACAAACTTGTTTTTTAATATTATTGTTTACTAGCGGTTGACAGCCCTATCTCAAATCGCACTTCGCAAGACTTCCAAAAGGGACGCCAACAAATAAATTCCCATTCGAAGTATTAATTCAATTCAAACTTTTCGCGGTGTGTTAGATATTTCATGCCATATTGAATAATAACATAATATAAATTTATGAAACGCATTATATGTTTGTAGATATAGTTTTCTAGTAGTGTGTGGGGTGTTTACCTATCTATCTTTACCCGAATGGGAAGAGAGTGGCTAATGTTTTTCGAGTTTACGTATGTACGTATATGTAGTTGATAGATTTACGAATGTAGATAGATTTGTCTTAAGTATGAGAGTGAAGTCTGAGTGACACTCATAAAAATATATGGAAAGTTTCTATGCCAACCGGTAATCAGATGATCAGCATTTAATTGAATCATATATAAATAATTGTAATATCTTTATTGTTTGTTGCAGGTATGAAATAAAATTAATGATGCCGTAATTGGTAAGATTAATTATAAAACCCTTAAGAGCCTTCGTTCTACAGGTACCATATAAAGAAACATAAAGCATTTAATAGAGGTAGATATTTAACAAGCAAACGAGATAACAATACAGTCCCAAAGGTCTAGTTAAGTTAGCTACACAGTGCGGATCGTTCATATAGAACAAACATTATTATCAACTTAAGTTACATCTAAGTTATATAACTCAACAAAGCTTCTATACAGTTATCACCTGTGTATTGAGCGATAAGTAAGAATTTATTACGAAATTTGCAAACGATTTTGTTATTTATTTGATTAGTCGTTGTACGTTGTACATACTATCATGGCACCCAAGCCAGCCACCCTAGACCTACCGATTATGAATATATAATTAAAGTTGATCTAGCCATTTCGTGGTAACATAAAGGCTATAATACAAGAATTTTATATCTTTAGCTAGCATTTTTGACATGGTAATTTGTCATATTATGATAAGGGTAAGATAATTTGTAAGGGAAAAAAAATATAAATTTGTATGATCATATTGAACCATAAATGTAAGCTGGGAGCCAGGGGTTGTTTACGATTACCCATCTGATTAGCATGCAGCTCCCGTACCACACTTTTTGTTATGCGTAATTTTCAACCTGTTTTTATTGTGTGGGATGGAACGCGATTTTACGATAAATCTTTATGGATTAAAGCATGTACCTTGAGATGTTTTTCTTTTATATTTATTAATATCCTTTATAATAGATATATGAAATGAACAGAGAGTAATAGGATAACTGTATTAACTTTATAATACTTGTCTATACAAACTTCAACAGAAGTAGTTGTTGATTGAATAAAAAAATACAATAAATTGAGATAATATGCTACGGATAATTTAATGTAATAATAATTTTAAATGTTATTTCTATTTCATTGCTCTTATTTGCTTCCCCGCGGGGTCGTACGTGTAAAATTCGGGGTTATACCAGTTCCCCCCCGTTTTTCTCTGTTAATATACACATGAACCTAATCTATTAACAAAACACCATCAAAATCTGTTCCATAAAGATCTAAGCATACAGACACACAGCGAAAGCGAATTGTTTTATACTTTATAGTAGGGATAACAACTGGTTTCAAGAAATTCAAATCGAGTAAGTACTTTACGAATATATATAAGATATCAATTAGATTTATAACTTGTTCAAAGATCTTCAGAGCAGAGAATAATGATGTTTTACGCACAAATAATATAAGCAAGCTCTCACCGGCATTCATAAAAGAAATCGAGTATCCATTATAAAGGCATTACGTGATGCTTAAAAAATTTGCTTTGTTGTTCACAATCGAATTTATTTTGAATACTTGTTACGCATTATAATTTTAAATTGAAAGAATTTATCAATTTGCGAGATTATTTAGTTATATATTCTGCTAGTGTCATATTTTCCGGCTTCTAATCATAACAGTGGAAGTTTTTGAAGAATTTTCTTCTATTCGAATCTTTAATAAATTTGAAGAAATATGATTGCACAAAAAATAACTCATAGAAATGTGAAATATATAATCACAGACGTCAGGTAATAACAACATCTTCATTATTGAAACGAAACGTTTTCTCATTAATGGTTTCTAAATCTAAAAAAACATCTTTAATAGTATGTTTTTATGGTCCACTAGCTTTAAACCGCAGTTTACTTCATCTGCCTTAAATTCGGAGTTGTTAACAGATGTTATTATACGTATAAACCTGCCTCTTGAATAACTTTATCCATTAAACTTAAGCATAAAAATCCGTTGCGTTGCTTTAAAGATTTGAGCATACATACCCTATATAGGGACAGACGCGGGGAGTGACTTTGCTTTATACTATGTAGTGAAGTTATTTATTTGATAGAAATAATATCTATCGATTATTACAACTTGGCCCAGAATCAACAATCTAAGCTGATAATAAACACGGCCAATCTTAATTGAATTATTAAGATTCACTGTAATGTAATATCAAATTTAAATATTCGTAAAGTTGATACTATCGTCACTCTAATCAAAAGCTTCCATAATTCATGAATTTCATAGAAAATTCCCCAGCACGCTGGCTCGACTGAGGGCTGTATTTAATTGGAAATTAATATTATACCCTTTAGGGTAAGATTGCAAAGAAGCGTATTTTAAATGGAAAGTATTGGGTTTGTGAATTACATGGGGTTAAACTTTTTACTGTTCCTTATATTTAGACCTATTATTTGGTATATAATCACGTATATAACAATTTTATAATAATAAAACCGCTTATGTGTTCATCGTATTATATATCCTTGCATAACAATGTCTAATGGTGATAATTTTATAAACTGGCAACTGCGTTTTTAAATTGAACAACTTTTGATATGTGGTACATCGATCAATTGTAACTTAGTAATCAAATAGCATGAAAACAGAGAAGAAAAATTATCAATAACCTTTGATTCCTATTAATCATTCTTCAATTATCTTGTAAAAACCCTGTTTTGGTATGTACGCTGTCTAAATATTTTCTAATAATTATTAAAAAAAGAAAAAGTAAGAAATTTGTAAAGAATAGAAAAAAGATAATCACAAGGCGGCATTCGAATCCGCGTCTTTTTGCCGGGGAAGGTAGCGAAACCGTAGCAACACCTAGCCTCTCGGCCATCCAAGATCCCGCCTCAGCAATCGAATTCCTTCTACTCTTTCGGTTTCATATGCCTAAGGGACGCTGTCTATACAGGAATAAGAAAAAGCAGTTAAAATACACATAGAAATTTGAAACTACCCATTATAAAAAAGTTATTTGAAAAAAAAATGTTTTAGTCGAATGCCTCAAAGAAAACTAGTTATTTTTTTTAATCCAAATTTATAAGGAATTAATGAAAATTATTTTATTTTTTTTTATTTTTGCATGTACATTACCATGGCCTTTTATACTTTTAATAATAAGTGAAAATTTATATACTATATTATAGATATTTTTAATTTATTGATGACAGCCACCGGATATGACGTCACAAAGGTCAACGCTTTTGTAACGGGAAAGTGGGAAGTGCTTTCTATAACAAAAGGCATTGTTTCGTTAATGTTTTTTTGTTACAATAATACTTTTTTAATCGAGATATGATATGAAAGATTGTCCTACGAGGTACTCAACAAAAGAGCGAACGAATTGTATTTTTTTGTATTATATAAGGTAAATATTGAAATTATGTGCGAATAAATTTAACCTAATGTTATAAAAAATTTGATAGATATATGGCTCCTTATTTTTCAACTTAACTGTACAATACATCTGATTTCATCTTTTGTTGGCGGCCACCTTGGATTTGAAATGACTAACAGTGTTTGACTGGTCCATTTTGAGGGGGCTGGGAAAATAAAGTAAATATTTTTTTAACGATTTTTATAACATCAGCAACGACCACTCCTGAAGTGGTGTGTGCAAGTGGCTGTTAAAAATGCTGGTAAAAGTACTAATAAAAACTAAATATTGATATATCCGTTCAAGAGCTGCTATGTGACAGACACAAACCCTTTCAAGTCAAACTAACAGTACCCCGTCGTTTTAGCACCGACAACTAAAAAAAACCTTCTAGACATAATAGTTTTTTTTTATTAAACAATCAATCGAATTATACAGAGAATTTGATTATTTATTACTATTTAAACCTAAAACTACTCAATGTAAGCGGATTGCTCTATATAAGCCGTTGATATTACATATACATTACATATATACAAGCGAAACTAGTCAAAGATAAAAACGATTTTCGCTAACCAGTCCATTCCTTTTCGTCCTTTAAGACGTCCCAACGCCCGTAAATTGAATTCGCCTTAATTGACTGAGGTTTCTTACTGCCTTAATTAGACGGCCACGATAGATACTTCTGCCTTGTTGGGTGGTAATATGTTACGATACTGATAAAAATTGTCGCCCTGATGATTGGAATAGTTAAGGTTGTACTGGAAAGTGTTTAATTTAACGCGAGTTCTCTAGATTCATTTAATTGTATTTTAAATGCAAATTATTCATAATATTTTTTAACCCAACGTTTCGAACACGAAACAGCGAGCGTGATCACTTTAATTTCTAAATTTAATTTTAAAAAATTAATAAAAATTCAAATTTCAAAATTTAAAAAATTCTTAATTTCTAAATGAAAATCTCTTCAAAATAATTGTTTTCTGCAAAGGCCTACGCGGTGGCTGGGAAGAGTCCACTCCAGTTTCTATTATGGGACACATGACAACAGTTTCCTATCAAATAAGGAAGGAGTCACGTCCATCGGTTGCAAGCCCACGTAGTTTTCATGCAGCAAAAAAAGAAATAACGAAAGAACCTCTTTCGTTTTTGGGAACATCGGTTAAAATTGCGGCCATTTAAACTAACATTTTGAATTTTAACAGATTTTTTTTTAAACTTACACTCCCTCTAGCAAAAAAAGCATAAGCAGAAATTCAAGGTTCAAAATAGGTTTTCATATTTGAAATTTAACTAGAACTAGGGTTTTCTATTAGACAGTAATTAAACTGGTTTTATTTTTACGCTCTATGAAGACATCGTATGATCATTATGGATTCAACGAAATAAACAGCAAGATCTGCCATCAAACCACATCGCATCACATGTCGTCACATAACGTCACATTACAACAGATACCATCAAATGACATCACAACACATCACTTCACATCTCTAAAAAACAAAATTTACTTCAAGCATATTATATCAAACAGCGTATACAATACAATGAAAGCCAATAGAAATAAGGCGCGCACAAACATTGGAGCACACCAGCCCAATAAATAAGAAATGCCTCAATAAGTCGCGATCACAAAGAATATTTTATAACTTCGACAGTTGCCTGATAACCTTGTCAGTGGATCACTTGTTCCGTAATGGACTTTGTAAATCGATTTATGTGAGGGAAAATCCTATAATATAACTCAATTTGTATTGTTTTATTTGTAAATAGCCAATCACCCTGCGCAGAAATAAGAGATAAATTATGCCATGAAGGGATAAAGTAGTTTGGCACTGAGGAAATAGCTTACAGAATCGTTTTTTTTTTGAGATGGTATTTATACAAAAATTGTTCAGCGGTTTCGGTTTGACCCTAACGTGATTAGGTGTATATACATGCGCGAAAAAACATTACTCTCCTAACGCAGTCGGGTATTTGTTATTGCATTGATAATATAAAAGAACCGAGAACGGAATATATGATACATTAATTTCCTTTCACATTGATTGATATTAGGCAGGGTACTAAAATAAATGATTTTGAAAGTCGATTTTAAAAAAGAAAATTTTAGAAGTTTTGTATCATCCCTAAATATTTGAAGCCGCGGTATCGTTAGTTATTGATTCATACAGACAAATTAAAAAAAAGGCCCAGGAGTTAATGAATTATATATTGTGCCCCTTAATGTTTTGGTTTACCAGCGTTATTGGGGTCGAGGAACGTTTTCCTACTAGATATTTAAACATGTGGGTCTCAAATTTATACGTTTATGAATTAATTAATCCAATCGACATGCAATAACAGACGAAACAATAGCACAATTTGAATTCTCTTTGTTTCAATGAAATGCTAATTACGCCGCAATATTTTCGGAACAGCGATGCTGTGTCAACACCACTTGTATCTGAACAGATCTTTTGTTTCAAATCAAATACAAATAAAAGAAGTGTAAGTGAAGTTTTGTGTCCCATAGGGCGTGGAGCAAATGCATTCAACATCTATTTTAATTGACAGTTTTCCTTGGTAATATCACAGATAATACAATACTAGTAAATGAGTTATTCGTTGGTTATGTAGTTGGTAGAAGTTAAAACATTTGGGGTAAAAAACAAATGCGCCAAACACTAGCTAAGTCTTAATAGTTAAACAGAGGTATATAATCTATTATTTTCACCGAGCACGTTTAAACACTTACACCCTAGCCGAACAAATCGTATTCGTTAAAATGATTTTAAATAATGGGTATCAGTTTTATTTATTGCTCACATAACAACAACTTTCTTGTATCGGTTATAAAAATATCGCAGCGCACTTGCCTGTAAAGCACAATTTTTTCTTCACCGGAATTCTAATTCAGTACATCCCTTCACTTTACAAGAAAAAAATCCTTAAGAAAAGCAATTTTTAATAAGCAACGGAAAGTCGAAATTAGTATACAAATGAAAAAAAAAACTCATTTTGTCTCGACGTTTATCTTATCAAAGCCTCACAAGACTCGCCTCGTCAAGGGAATTACGTTATACAAGACGAGAAGATGCTATATTATTATACATAATTACGAGATGGAAACGTATTAAATAATTAAGCTCAGGTAATTAGCTATGATACCTGTGTTTTCATTGTAATTTATTGAAGCTCGCTACGGGATGGTTTTGTTGTGTTTTTCAGGGTTTTCTTTGTGAGGTGGGTTTTGTATATCTTAGGAATTTGTATACAACTGTTTTTGAGTTTGAGTATTAGATATCATTAAAGATGTTGCTTGTGTGTTTGTTGCTTTATTCGACCATTACCTTTATCAAAAGTTTATTTATAAACTATGTCATAGTATAAAAAATCTGGTCACCTTTATTTATGACTAGCTGTGATAGCCCCATTGTCAATTGCGTGGTACCCGGGTAAAAAGTAACCTATGTGCTAAACCGGAATGTAATCTTTCTCTGTACCAAATTTCCCCTCCCCTCATAGGAGGCCCGTGTCCCAGCAATGGAAACATATATAGGCTGATGATGATGATGATGTACCAAATTTCATTCATATAGGATAAGCTGTTTTCGAAAGAAAGAGTAACAAACACGCATACATCCATTAATACATCCATACTAACAAACTTTCGTGCTTATAATATTAATGGGATACATTGGAGTAGAGATCAAACCCACAGCCTAACTCCCGACCAGGTCAGCGCCAACTAGGTCGTTTCGTTTAAATTGGATGAATTTTCTACTTATTATTCAAAAGCTTAACAACTAGAGATCATTAAGCAAGACATTTTAGCAGGGTCATTTAAAGACGAACGCTGTTTGCCAAAAGTTTATCATTTTTAATTAGAAGAGGTTACAAGGCGATTTCAGAGTTTTTTGTTTGTAATTTAATTGCTACATTTTGACTTTTGGACTTTTGTTAACCGTTTAGTAAGTTTAATAGGTCTTTTAATGATATATTCTGAAAGATTTCATAACTGTTATATAAGTAGGTGGGTGTGTCGCTTCGATATTTATACATCATCATCATCAACCCATACACGTTCCCACTGCTGGGACACAGGCCTCCTATGAGGGTTCAGGCCATAATCCACCACGCTGGCCAATTGCGGGTTGGCAGATGTCACATGTCGTCGAACTTTTGATTCTTGGACATGCCGGTTTCCTCACGATGTTTTCCTTCACCGTTTTAAGCAGTGGTGATGTTGTCCACATGTGCAGATAAATTGAAAAATCAATTTATTTCCTGCACGCTCGCACGGTCTCGAACCCCGACTTATCGATTTTTGAAGTTCGAGGTACTCACCACTATGCCACCACTGCTTTAATATTTATACATGTAGTATTCTTATCAACTGTATCTCAAATGAGGAGTAATCAATTCGACAATATTCTTTTTGGCTTTAAACTTTCGACTGGGTAAACCGATATGATTAATTCTTTTTTAATTTGAAAGTTAGTGCTTCTCGGGTGGACTTTTAAATTTGGACTAGTTCTTAAACTAAATATGTATGTTTTTGTTATATTTTTTTCTATTTAGAATAATCTGGTTTGTGTAGTAGCTACCCATATCTATCACAAAAAGTTTTTTTATTTATTAATAATAGTGCATTAGACATACAAAATGGAGTAATAAAAACAACAAATTATTATTGATGTATTAACAAGGGCTTTATCAATTATATAACACATATCACACTTAAAAACCCATTTTCATTACCGTTTAATTTGAATTTCTTGCACTTCTAACCCTCATTCAATAATACCAGTATTTTTCATTTTGTTATATTTTTAAAAAGGAATTCGATTGTTCCGCATAAAATATCAGAGGGAATAAAAACATCCAGAGGTAATCTGGATGTTATGGCACGCGTCACGGTTGAGGCAAATCTTTTTTTAACGAGGCCAAATCGACCAGAGGGCGTTGGCGAATGTGGGGGCGCGACGCTGGAGGGTTAGCATCGATCGGGTATATTTTGGGGAACTATGTGGTCACCTTGTGGTCGGCCTGTTAGTTCGAACTTCGAGGGCAGATCGGTTGTTTAATATTGGTTTAAATAGGTACCTGGTAGAAATTGCTTTGAGACATAACCCGCTGTGGAGTTTTTTTTAAATATTTTTTTGTTTTATACTTCATAAGACCATTTGTGTAATAAAGTATAAACAAATAAATATGTTTTGCTTGTTGATATTGATTGGTTTAGTTTTTTATGTTATTTCTTATTTTTAGTAGTTTGGTAAAAACTGTTTCTTAGATAGCATTTTATAAACACAGTTATATTTTGTGTATTTTATGCAATTTTTGTTTTCATGATTAATATATCGTAAATCTATATATTTGATATTCAATGTATGTATGTATATGTATATATTCTTATCTATTACAGCTGATATAACCGGTTTTCCTGTATCAAAAACCAGTGCTCAACTGTTACACTTGAGAGCATTGCTCAAAGGTTTGACGTTTATTTAAACTCTCTCACATACATTGCTTGCTATATTAGGAAACCTAATTATACCCTAATAGTGCCTCGTATGTGTAGAGCAATGTACGTCATATATCATCATTCAACCTATTAACAAAAGCTTTTAAAAATTACATAGTGTAATATTTTTTCAGGTATTTTTCATTCCTTAAGAATAAGAAAGGTAACAGTTGAATAAAATCTGCTTTTTTATTATAATTAATAAATTAATATGTCTAAGTATGATAAGCAAATATCCTTATAGTAATAAATTAACCAACACTGCACTTAAAAGCTAAGTTATTGCTTTCACTTATTGGTTTAGGCTAGTATACTTGCTAGTATTCTATTTATATGTATATTTCTGTTTAATTTTTAATTTCATTTATAAATTCGTGTGTCTCCAATTAGGTCCCATTGCAAAGTTTTGGGAATAAATATGTTTCTATATTATATAACAAATTCTTTAATTTAAGATGCTACAAAACTTCAAAGAAACCCTAACTAACAAAATATACACAAGAAAATAATATGTAAATAGTGTTTATATGTAACTCTCGTACAAAGGTTTGTTTACTTATCCATACTAATGTCACGTACAATCCAATATAAATGTATTAGGTTCTATCAACATCAATTTCGCCTTGTAAACAACATTATTAATTTTATTTGCAATCAACATTTGAAAGACTAGTTCTGACAATTTATAAGCGGTTTAGTTTTTTGTTGAAAATGTTACGATACAATGCGCTCCACGCGAAAACTCAGTAACAATATGCAGGCGACTAGTTAAGATTGTACCACAGTACAGTTAACGAGCTATAGATATAGTTTACATCCATACAAGATGGCTTAATCACCTGCACTTCTAATGTATTCATAATTAGCATCGATATATAAATAAAATAGTTTTTGTGTATACTTGTGGATAGATATGTAGTATGGTAGGATGATGGAATGAAGACGTGCTGTCTGTGCGATGTTATTTGGTCACTTTTATACATCAATAAACGCAACATGCGGTAGGCTCTCAAACAATAGTTGAAGAATTCGAGGATGAATATGTGGTGATAAGAATACAGGTATTTCTGTAACGTGATCCGATTTTATACCATAAAAATAAGCGCGTAAGGTCTACTTATGCTTGACTTTACTATATCATTTAGGCACTATAGATGACGAGTGCGTGATATGTAAAATTGAACTGAAATTTGTCAGATAATGAAAATATTGCTCTATAACTCACAGCACCGGTCTCTCAATCTAGTATTTCTGTGTCATGCTATCCCCAAGATTTTTGCATTATCCAGGTATAGCTATAGCGACGCTCCAATGGGAACTTTCCTTACCAAGTAACTCAATATCCTCAGGAGTGGAGTGAATTGTTAAAACGTCAACATTGAATATATTCTGGGAGAGGTTCCTCAGGTCGTACGGAGCGTTTGTCAGTTTGTTCACTTTGTTATCAGAATTTTCTATGAGTTTGCACTTGGCTTACTTTGCTGTGTGATAAAATAAAATATATGTTTTTCTAATTCATTTTCATATTATTTATTGCATAATTTCTTTGAGATTTTACAATGATTTTATTAATGGGTTTCTAAGCGTGAAAATATATGGTTGAAGTGGTGTAGACCAAGAACTATGTTTCAATATTTATTTATGTAGGACAATGCAATAAACAGACACCAATACATGATTTAAAACATAAATGGTATTAATAGATAAGCCGAGTGTCGTTTTAATTACATATATTTATATGTGAAACAAGAAAAACTATGTTGCGTACCCTTTGCTTTTGTTTGTTTGTTTGTTTTTGAAGTCAGAAGATCGGTTTAAAAATATCCTAATCCTTAATTAAGTTGACTCTTATCAAATTGTTACGTATTTTATCTGATTAAAAAAAATAATAATCAAACATAATGATTCTGTTTGTACGACTGTTTGTACCGCCGCGAGGCATTCTCGGAAATAATTTGATACAGAGATGTTTTCTTTAAATCATCATTGTTATACTGCCACGGATCTGTTGTTTTACTATTTTTTAAGCGTCGTTTTTATATCGTCAGCATAAATAAATCATACAGGATTATAATAAAGCAATAATTTGAAAACTTATTTGAAACATATTTTCTCTGTACATTGCAATATCTAAAAGTATGGGAATCCAATTACCCACGCGCTCTAGGGTTGCTGCAAAACGTCTTTAATTAAGTTACTGTATGTAAAATTATAACGTATATTTACTTGAAGCGAAAAAAAAGAGATTGGAATCTATCCTACAACCCCTTCCTACCAAAACAGTAGCAAGCAAAAAGGAATTCTATCACGTAACCACCAAACAAACTTTCCAGTGACAGCCCTACGCGAGCACTGGGACGAGGCGAACGCGCGCGTGCTGCAGCGGAAAGCGCAGCTGGACGCGATGCTGGGCGACTCGCAGCGGTACGAGGCGCGGCGGCGCGACGCGGACGCGTGGCTCACGCGCATGGAGACGCGGCTGGCGGCCATGACGCCGCCCGGACACACCGCCGATGTGTTGGAGATGCAGCTGAGGGAACAGAAGGTCTGCTTCATGTTTAGCTTGTTAATACACGAATTATGATTATTTTAATTACTTGTTCTACGTGAAAAGTAGGAAAAAATTCGTCAATCCCTTACCCATTTAAAGCAGGCAACATATGCGACGAATATGATTACGATAGCTTGGAAAATCTCATAATCTCACCAGTTTCATAAATCAATTATATGCTGTCACTTCTTATTTTATTTTACTCAGCTAAATCATAATCTCTCATACACACTCTCTCATATGTGTATATATATATTCCATAGAAAAATTAACACATAAACACACACACACGCACACTCTGAGACACACTCTCAACATTCATAGGGTTGGCTTCCCCCCTTTTTGCTCTTTTTGCTCTTTTTGCTTTTATATAACAATTTTTAGTTTAAGTTTTATTTTTTTTTCTATCTTTTAATGTTTAAATTTTTTTTACCTACAAGTGTATAATGAGCAGGGAAGGGACTGGCTCTCTTAACACAGGTTATACCTAGCAAGAGGGCCAGAGCCTCTCAATCAATTTGTACAAATATCAAGGTGAAATAAAGATTTATTATTATTATTATTATTACTGCGAAAATTCATTGGGGGTTAGCATACCATCAGGCAAACCACCAACTCAAATGCCCACTCTGGCTACATAAAAAAATCTGTAATAACAAAAAAAAAAATAAAAATACCTCATCAAATTTTGTTTGAATAATGAAATTAATGTGAATGGTTAATGTTTTAAACTATAACAAATTGAGTGAACAAATTAATTATTTAAGTCACTTCAATTATGTACTCAGAGCTGTTTAAATAGAAGTACAGGTTTAGAAGCGTGACTTAAACCCTATAAAATAGTTCCCAAGACCCCGAAATGTGTTTGAGCGATACACTTCTTGCAATTAAAAGGGGCTCTGTCATGAACGTAATTGGTAGAAAGTTTTGATTGAACAAGTTACGAGTTAACTTGTAAGGACTTGGCGGACTCCGTGTGTAGACGTCGCTAATCGCCGCCTTGTAAAAACATGTTTGAAAGCCCGGGATCACACTGAGCGTGGGGTATAAGCTACATATAAATATGTAGTTTGATTGGTAGCTGCAATTATATTATTGTATAGAACTTTTATTTTGTGTGCCTCTTTGTATGCGTGTCTTATGTATACGTATCTTGGAAACCTACTAATTGAATGTTAATTTTCAACAGTATATTGTCAGAGCTTAAATTACACCTATTTGTCAGATGATAGGACGTTTACCTTCCCGCTCCGAAAGTCAGCTCACCAATACAGACATAAATTTAATTATTTTCTTTAATGTTTGCTTAATTTACTTACAGTTAGACAACTATATATAAAAGATTTAAATTTACTTATGTTGTATAGTTATTACATTATGTTGAAGTTAGTATAAAATACACGTAAATAAACGCGTCGTGTATAACGTGCTTTAGCGTGTAATAAAAGGAAGAGTTGTCGCGCAACGGTTTATTTTATTTCCTGTCGTTCGTGTTTTCTCTGTATAAATATTGACAGCTGTTTGTTTTATCTGTGCCACATTTTTTTACGTTATTTGAATTTAGAATGAACCAATATTTTTCTTGTGCAGAGTTTTCTCATAGTCTATAAAAGTCATATAATATATTTATGTATGTGAAGGATTTTTTTAAATATAGGATATATGTTTTCATATTTATTAAGGTGACGTTTTTTATCTAATGTAAATCTTTTTGCTAAAACCTTACCTGTAACCTAACTCATTACACGAGACAACCTAACCTGTTGTATCGATAAAAATAAAAACATAGCTAAATCTCTATGACGTGTGTGTGTTTTATTATCAGGCAACCTAAGCATTCCATTGAAAAACGTCTAGTATCTATCTAGTATCATTTATAACACATTTCATTCAAACTTCGTTCTTGCATTGATTTTCCGTTTTAACTTTAGGGAGACCATAAACGGTTATATGATATGATGGTTTTCTTGTTTAAATCACCGCCATCTATACTTTAGTACCGGTCGTTATTTCATGAAATAACTACGGGTTTCGGGTTCGTTTCGCGGTAGACCCTTTTATATCTCTTTAGATCTGTTTCCCTTTTTAACAAATCTCTCTATATCTTTTTATATAAGATAAATGTCTTCTTTAATAATGCCCGTGCCTGTGTTTAAATTTTTTAAAGTTTTCAACAAAACATTCCCATGTCCCTTATAAATTTAGAAATATAGATGAGATCATAATGTTAGGAACTGTTGTAAACATATGTTCTAAACATTATTGCTCAGATTATGTTAATAAATTTTCCTTAAAGTCCTTTCCTACTGTGACGTCATAGCTAACTCTTAACTCATTATCTTCTAGTCATTCCACGCCGAGGTCCACCAATACAAGCATCAGATCGAGCTGTTCGGCCAGCTGACTCAGCGACTGATCGCAGTCTACCGCAATGATGACACCACACGCATCAAACGAGCTACTGAGGCCATCAACCATAGATATAGTGAACTTAACAACAGGTAATTATTGTTTTGTAGAAATCGGTTTGCTTGTATCTACAAGCTAGGTTGAGAAATAAGTGGAGTCTATTGAATTAAATTAACAGTTTTGATGATGTACTCGACGTTGTTTAGAATAGAATTTTTTTAATTTGAATTTGAAATTATGACGCAAGTTTATTTTCAAATCGTAATCAAATAATGAATTTGCGCTACGCATCAAACCAACGCTATCAAAATATTCAATGAACTCCCATATAATCTGATACATCCTATGCAATCTATAAAACATTGTTCTTTGAAAAAGACTATGAATAAAACTAAGAGCATCTGTTCATTGCAGCATCATAGCCCGCGGTAAAGCGCTGCACTCAGCGGTATCGTCGCTGCAGAACTTCGATCGTTCGCTTGAGAAATTCGTCGCGTGGCTGAGCGAAGCGGAGTCGCTGCTGGATGCTGCGGAACGGGATCCACATCTACTCAAGGTATTGTTATAGCTTTTGAATGAATAAATTGTATAATAATTTAACATATATATTCACGAGTAATAAATTCCTTTTTTGTCTACAATATGATTATTTTAAAACATAATATATTCACGATAAAGTCACACAGAGCCTATTCGTGTGATTAACGCCATCTGTATTGCACAAATAAAAACATTAAAGGTTCTTAAGTTCCAGTACATGATACTCGGCCAAATAATGCAGCGCCATCTTACATTGGGCAAATTTTTTTGATACATACAAATGTTTGAATCAGCCCCATCTATGAGAGGGCTGCCTAACAAAGTGTGTACGAGACTTATAATTGAACTTGTTCGGTCAATGCTTCCTTTATATAGAGATTTTTATAGATGACGCTTATAGAAATAGCATCCTTGAAAATTTTAATGATTTTTTATTATTTGTAAACAGTGCCATCTATGCATAATATAGTGGATTTATTAAATAACAGATATACATTATACTACATCCTGAAAATTAAATATAGCGCCATCTATTAGGGGGTTAGCAAACGAAGTTTATATGGGACCCTCGTCTCAGTGCAATACGTTTAAATACTGACAGTACAATATGCTCAATTATGTAATGTGCTAATGAATCAGCGCCATCTGTACCAAGGCTATTGAATCAATTATATTTCGGAATAATGTAAATGGTGACATAAAGTTCTATAACAGCTCCATCTATGACGGGGTTAGAGAACGACGTCTAAAACAATATTTAAAATACGTGTATCATAATTCATAAGAACGTTAACGCCATCTTGTCGGCTTTGTTGGTAGGTAGTTAGAGATAATTTTATTATGAGTTATTAAATGCTATATATAAAAATAATAGACAAACACACCGTATTTCTTTTATTAATTGTTTAAAGCTCATATTTAATTCCAAGTACGATACATAGCCTTTAACAGCAATATTGAATCTTTCATGTGTATTGTACATTGTTTTTTGGCGAACTACGAGTAGTTAAATCAAAATATAATTTGCTAAACCTAAGAGTATAATTTAAAATATATATTCATATAATAAAATATATATAAATATAATAGACTAATAGAGTGTTCAATGTCTAAGTATTTATTATTTTTCCTGCAAATCGCTGCATTTATCTAGGCTTTCTTCGCTTACATAATGTAAACCAAAACTCTAGCACATTAAACGCAAGCATAAGCGCAGAGCGGCTAATGTATTTCACAATCAAAACTTTGTAGTTTTAAATTATACGGGAGAAGTTGCGTTGAATCTCGAGATTATTTGCACTTGAGAAATTATTTGTTTTGCCGTTTTTAATGCTCTGATTCGACGCGAGTTTTTGAAAGGTTGGATGCTTACCCAAAATTGATATTAAAGGAGGTCATGGATAATTTTCTGGCTATTTTATATTGTATGTTAAGTGTGGTTTAAATTAAATGCTTATCTTTCAAATGAAATAGGATAATAACAGGTTTTATATGTTTAGTAAGAATTATATATAACTTATTCTAACTCTAAGTCTGTGTACTTCTCTTCTTAAAGTAAATATAACTAAGGAATAATTCGTTTTAATAAATAATTTGTTTCCTTTGCAGGTACGTTTGTCGCTTATTAATCGTTAAAGGTAAGAGAATAGATGCGTAAATATTATATATCGTCGTAGAAGCACCTACAATATACACTATACAGGTATGCTATATGGTTAAAATATATCTCGAAGTCCGGCCTACAAACGCAATGCTTAGGAAAACACAACTTTTGCTTTGTCGCATCTGCTATGCCTGCGGCGCGCTACGGCTTACAGCTATACAGGTTTAAAACGTGTCTTTTTTCATTTTTAACCGAATTCAAAAAAGGGGGCACACTCGAGACATCTGTATTTTTGTATTTACAAGCTACCTTTGTGTGGTGCCATTTAAATTTGGGTTGGGGTTTTATTAAAAATAATCGTTGAAATAGAAAATAGTGTAGGTAAATATGTAGTGCTAGTAATGTCACAGAATAATAAGTGGTAGTGTTATATGTCGTTTTCGTGATTTTAATATTATCATGTAGCGTATTATAATTTTAGGTACCTAGTCTTAATACGACCGCCTCCTTGGTACACAGTGGTTAACGCCTGAGCGTAGAACCGAGGGGTCCTGAGTCCAATTCCCGGTGGGGACGCACAAAAAAACATGTCTCGGTCTGGTAGGACACAGAAGGCTGATCTGCCCTATACCCCACTGGGAGACACGGGACTTCACTTATACTTACTCTTAATACGAATTCATTTCTAATCAGAATTATACATTTAAAGAAGTTTAAAGTAACGATTGACGTTATTTTATATGAAAATAGCAGTTACAAGAAATTATTTCAAGTTCTTACAAATAATACAATAATATTATTCTAACCATAACGTAAACGCAGAAAGACGCGTGCAACCAATAGCCAATAATACATAATGCGCAAATTCCAAAGTTCATATTGAACATATTAATGTAAAGTGGCTCTTATTCAGTTATATTATTTATGACATGTTTAATTTAAAACTTGTCTACTACTATAATAAGTTTATTCATCCATATTTTAACTAGATAGTAATATAGAAACGTTTTTCACACGGAAGTTTCATCCCCGTTACCATAAACAAATGAATAAATGAATATATAAATCCCATGTATTGGTTTTTAAGTATACGATTTTTGCACGTGCCTATGCAATATCATTATCTTTAAATTGAAATTACTTCAAATAAATAAACAATAATTTTCCTAACATTGATATTGTATGTAGGAATAAATGTTTGTCGGGTTCATTCGCAAAAATTCTAACATTCGTGATGTATCACTTTATATTCGTGAAGGAAAATAAAAGATTTACAAATTAAAAACATCCATCGCTGACATTAATAGCGGGAATGAGCGAAGGAGCCATTTCAAAGGGGACACCAAACAATGCAATATTCGAACGTCAAAGAAAATACGATGGAAGAAATCAAAAACAAGGGTAGGCATAAAATCTGATGTCGTCATCGCCGGGTGACATAACAAGTGTTGGTTATTATCCTGGGCCGGTGGGGTGGAAATATTGAGGAAAATGGAATTCTTTACTGTGTGACGAATAATAATGCTTTAATTATCGTTAACTAGCTTATGGCCGTGACTTCGCGACGGGATATTTTTAAAACGTTCTATGTTGAAATACAGTAACTAGGTACTCATTATTATTGTGGCAGCCGCTTAGGAGATGAGAGGAAACAAACGCAGTTGTATTCATTATATTGATCAACTGATTTTATACAGTTTTATTGAGACATTTTCTGGTTATTGTCATCGTTCATTATAGATACAAGTTAGAGATATCAGAGATTTGTACATACGTATCTAAACTTGTCATATAATTTCTTTAAATCTGGCCCTATTAATTTAGTTCACAACCCTAAAAATGCATTTATCGATTCTTGCTCAATCATGTTGACATCCCTAATTCTACACTGGAGCTCGGTAAGTGGTTGGCTATTATACGCGGCATTTTGAATTGTCGACAATGTTTCACGTCGGGGCGGCGTTTCTGCACGAGCGCCTCACTGAAATAGTGATGGGCTTTATTGATATCGACATTTTAAAATGGAGTATTGAACGGTTATAAAAATAGGACCCTCTCGAAAGAAACTTCGGTTCAAAAATTTCGGACGTAATAATTAGTTGGAAAGTACAATGTTCCTTTAAGATATTAATTAAGATTACTTTTAGCGATAACTACTTATTAACGTATATTTACAAATTTTCTTCTATATTAAAACGTAATCTTCTGATATGTCTGACAAATTCATACTTTAAACCTTTTTTATTCGTGTATTACTCTTACAAGCATTAATGAATAGTCATTTTAAATCTAACAACGTTTTAGGATGTCGTTTCTATCAAGAAGAATCTGCAAGAGACTCGACAATTAAAATATAATTCAAATAATTCAAATTAATTGGCTAGTATAGAAGTCTAGTTTATTACTTACATATTTTCCCATATTTTCTGTGTTTCGCCATGTGTAAGCAAAAAAGACCCCAGCATGTGTTATTTCCAGATAAACGTGTGAACATGAATAATGTTTTTGTATGTGAGGAAATCGCAATAATATTAAATAACATTTCGTGTTTCCAACAATATTAAAAACACGTCAAATTGCTTAAGTTTTTGCAGTATCATAAAACTCAATGTCTATTATATGTTTTTATTTAAGATATGAATTATATACGTTTAAAAGGTCTTTATTACATCAATCTCAAAGGGCGTTAATACGCAATTATTTCATCAGAAATTCTCACAGCTAGTGAATGATAAATGGAATTATCCGTTCGTTTCCCTTCTTTTGAATAATCATTACAAATGCTATAATCCTTTTGCGTTTTTATTTCCGCGTGGGCAAATTAAACTTTAAGGTCTTTGAATAGAGACCACGTTCTGGGTGATGAAGCGTGGGACGACCCAAGGTGATCAGACGACATGGTGCGAGTGGCAAGTGATTGCTGGATTCAGGCTGCCAGTAATCGGTCGAGCTTGAAACCTTTGTGGTAGACCTTTGACCAGCTGTGGACGTCCCACGCGAAATTAAACGTTGAACCCAGGGTCTTAGAGAAAATAACTTTTAACACAACTCGTTCCACAATTTTAGGCATTATTTTGTCAGTTTAGCCACAAGTTGACTGCTACCTAAATTGATATAGTTTTTAATGTCAAACCAAATCTAACAATCCGTGAGACTACAGGTATAAGCTGGTTATAAGTCTACGGTCTGTAAAGTTTCGAATGCCAAACTCAACCTGCCATGTGAATTATCCATTTTACTGTAGGAAACGTGTCACGAGTCATTATGTGCGGGCATTATGATAAATGTTCCTATTTGTTTCTTGGTGAGACATATCGCGTTTAAAAGGGCAAATACAGATTTTATTGCCGACTGTTCGCTTAACTACATCCCGAATCGGTGGTATAACGTATGTTTTGACAATTCGTAAAAGTGTAGTTGAATTAATACATATTTAAGCTTGAGTTTGGTTATAAACAAGTAATGACTGTTTTTTGACGTGTTTTAAAAGCGCGTCTAAAAGGAGTGTAGTTGAATAAATGGTTGAGTTTTAGTACCAAAAATGCTTCAATAGCGCGATACCATTATTTCCACACATCTTATTACACGGTGCCTTTGATCCCTTCCCCCCTTTTGTTTATGATTGGGATTAAAAGGAATTCCGTGTGAGTGCGGGTTTTTGAGGAAAAAAACTTCCCGTCCGAAGATTGGCAGGAAATGTTGTTATTGCGGTATGTTTTGTGCGTTTTATTTGCTTTTCTTTCTTCTTTAGTTTTCATCTTTTTCAGTCGGATAATAATTCGTTTAGTGAGTAACGATTTATGAGGATGTCGAGTTATGTTTACTGAAGAATGGTAGTTTAGGTGTGGTACTGATCGAGATATATTGGTTCTATCAAACAACATATTAGAACTAGCTGTTGCTCACACACCCCGTACAAACCCTCATTCCCTTGGAAGTAGAATTTACCAATATCCTAGCTTAGAGGATGGCCAAATTTCAGGCCAAATCTCAGTCAAATCGGTCCAGCAGTTTGGGCTGTGCTGTGATAGATCAGTCAGACCTTTGCGTTTTATGTATTAAGATTTATGTTCATGACTTTATATTTGCTCGTTATTCTTTCTTCACCCAGGAACCACGTGTTTTGAGGATGTAGTTTTATCAAACTCACACAATAAATGTTCATCATCATGGCAAGACGGAATTAACATGTATAGCTAGTTACTTATGTTAGAGTCTATATGTTTTATTCAACATATAATTTCATCAAAATGCATTCAGTCATTGAATCAAATGAAAAGGGAAAAATTTGAAAAAAAATGCAAAAAGTTAGATGGCAAAGGAACTGCCACCGAATTCCTTCTCAGCAAGCGAGCATACCGGCGTGTATACAAAATTGTCACAAAGCTGCGAATGTTTCCAGTTCAAGTGGAATTCAGTACATTTTTGAAACGCATCGAACAAAACGTGGCGTTTACGTCAAATAATGCAGCTCGGGAAGTGCTGTGTGAATACAGCTTTAAGCTATAAAAAAATCTTTAAAGTCACCATGTGTAAACGCAGCTTACTTTTATTTTTATCATAAACGCGGCGTTGTTTTTAATATATATATTTCAGGTATGAAATGTATGCAAAAGGCCGTGATTCGGAAAAAACCTCATCATATTATCAACGGAACGGTTTATTTTTTCAAGATAACGTTACGGCCAGCATTATTATATGGCCTGTTATTTTGCATTTTTGTAGCATGTGAGAGTACGTCTTTATTCTCTATAAGCTACAAGTTTGAGTTACTTTTATAATCGAAAACATGTCACAGTTAACTCCAGAGTTACATTGTTGGTAAATAACTAAAAAAATCGTCTTAACCTTCCTCAAATCTAATTCCACTCTATTTATATGCAAATAAACTAAACCTAAGCCTACGAATAAGAATACTCTAGAAGTGTAATCTCATACAATTGCCGCTTCGATTTTGATTCCATCTACGCAAACAAAT
>NW_024045138.1:1204648-1207894 GCF_012273895.1 Zerene cesonia | reverse complement strand
GCGGCTTGGTGTCCGGCGCGGGCGGAGGAGGGTCGTCCCAGCGGGGCCACGCTAGGGTCAAGGAGTCCGGCTTACGGGGCGGCGCGGGCCTCGGCCTGCCCGCCCCCTCGGTCATGGCGGCCGCCGCCGGCAGGGTCACATGGCGCGAGGCGTGCGTCGCGCGCGGCGTCCGCCGGCCGACTGGCGGAGGCGCGCTGTCGCTTGCACTACCCCCCTGCAGCGCCCGTGTTTTGGTTTAGCCGTGCGTCGTCGAGTTTACTTTCATAGGTAAATGGAACACGAATTTTGAGGTGAAGTTGGTTCCACGTAAACTTGTTAGTGCCAGTGACACGTTCACGTAATTAACTGAAGATTTTGAGGTTGCGTCAAACGTGCGGGAGGTGAGAATCGAGAACTCTTTAAAGAATTAAAATGTGAAAACAATGTCGGTTTCAACGTGCGCGATAAATTTCTGGTGTACACGGTCTATATCGAGCTGTCGTAAATCACGAGTTTACGATTTTTCTCTTTATTATAGCGCTTTCGTAGGTTTAGTGCAGCTATACCGTTATTAAAAAGCACATGAAATTAAAAATTGTAAGTTCAGTCTATTTTTAAAGAAGAGCATGTAATGTATGCGCGGATATTAAAAATTCCACTTTGCGATAAAATAACTTTTAACACAATATGTCGATATGATAGGAAAAATTTAATAAAAAGCTCCGCGTTAGACTAGTCCATGAGAGGCTCCAATATTACTTAATAATAATAAAACGTGAAAGCATTAAACTAATATATAATAAAAAGTAACTTTATATCTTGCGTAATTTATTTTAAATTTACTTAGCTTCTCTGTATAATAGGCATTATAAGCGTATCTGTTTTCGTAAAATTAATATTATAAATTTTTTGACTCCAAATGATATGGTTGAATGAGTCATCGTCATCTTTAGATAAATATTTACTATTTATCTTATGGTATTAAATTTTTACTAGTGATTTATATAATGCATTTCAATTTAGACGATGAACGTCAATTACCTTTGTGCACCAGTTCCTCGTTAAATGTCATTTGAAAAATACGATTTGCTTGGAAACCCTTTTTGGCATTGAACAAATTCCTCTGTTTTACTTTGCCTGACTCTTACCTAAATTTAAATACAATTCATTTGAGTACATATAACGTCACAAACTGCGCCGAAACGACAGTAATAGGGCTTTAACCAAGGATAAAAAATGGGAAAAATTGTTACATACATTTTACTGTCAGTTAAATTTATAATAAGTCCAAAAAACAACCGCCTTCAAACAGAAAAAAATTTAATGGGAATACATGGCAGGCACCAGCATTCAAATAAAATAAAAATCACAAAAATATAGATTTTTCTAACACATGACAACGCCGGGGGTCCTAGCTAGTTTAAAATAACCTTCATCCTCTATCAACTCTTCAAGTGCATCTTTGAACCATATTGATCCCAACCCGTTATCTTGCTCTCCGATATTTATTTATGGAGAATAATATTAACCCGCCCATTTAAGAGCTCGCTACAATGCTACAGTGGATGCAGTGAACTGTTCGGGTGTGTGCTGTGACAGGAGGCAGCGGATTGATACGCTCAGGCGATCTTTGGTGTTAAGTGTTTCATACCTTGATAGCGTGATGTAATAAGTGTTACAGGCGAAGCCGGGGTGAACAGCTATTAGCTTGTGTAACTATGTGAAGTTGCAGCTTTCTTATGGTGAAAGAATTTTTGAAATTTGTGAAGTGACTTTTGCGTGAAAACGTTACAAACATACAAAAATAAAAATATCAAACTGTGTTTCACATATTTTAGAAGAAATACACAAACGTATGTAATTTTTGTATTTGTTCATTTACAATTTATTTATGTCTATTATATCTACATTTATCGTATTCACGTGTTATGCAATTGTAAGTGTATTGTAATTAAAGAAATTTCAATGTACAATATTTTAAGAATACAGAGCATTAATTTTATACGCTATTCAATTTTATTATATAAAACTAGCAGTTGTCTAAAGTTTCGCACGCGTGGACAAAATAAATTATCATGGTACAAACTTCCGTCACCTATTTTGTCACTTTGGGGGGTAGAATTTATGAAAATCCTTTCTTAGCGGATGCCTACGTCATAACATCTATCTACATGCCAAATTTCAACCCGATCCGTCCAGTGGTTTAGTCTGTGCGTTGATACATCACTATGCCAGTCAGTAACTTGAGTTATATATATTCAGATTAAACATAATCGCTCATAGTGCATCGCTTTCCCCCCTTCCCATAACCTAACCCTCAATAACGCGCATTGAACGCATTTAAGTTTGGATATTTCGGGCGTGAATGGATCGACCGGCGCCTGGTATTACCACTAGTGCACTTAACAGTTTCAACCAATTTAGTTTTGTCTGTTACAATGCTTAGGTCTACGAATAAGAATACTCTAGAAGCGTAATTGAGCTAAAAAAGTGTTTCCACGCGATAGTAACCCAGATGGGCGGGGCTTAAAGAGAAACAAATGCGCTCGCCCAGTGCCTCGCCTGACGTCGCGCAGTCACGCTGACGATATTCTCTAAAATTTTAAAAATCTTCTTAGTAAAAACAAGTGATTTTTGTTAAAGGCAACATGCCTTCTTGTGTAGTCAAGTGGTGCAGAAGCCACTCAAGCAAGAAAAAAGCAGGAGTTACCTTTCACAAGTAAGTAAACAAACATTTTGAAAATAATATTGTCTGTCATACTAGCGCCATTATGAAAAGTGTTATGCAACATGAACCAAGTGAAGCTGATAATAATTTTTACTCAATGTTTTATAGGTATGTGCTGTTTTAATTTAATTTAGAATATTTTCGTTTCATATTAGTCAGGTACTAAGGATGTCATTATGCATAGGTTTTGAACCTAAAAGTTTTTATTACTGCAGATTCCCATCAAATCCAGTCCAGCGGGAAAAATGGGTATCAGCGGTCCGCTTAGAAAGGAATGAGTGTGATTGGTTACCTACAAAACTAAGTATGATATGCAGCATTCACTTTCAAGATGAGGACATGTATTTCTGTGATAATGGAAAGCGAAAATTATTAAAGAAGATTGCGAAGATTGTCTGTATTAGTATAATAAATATAATGTAAATATAATTGATTTTTATTTTTCGAACTAGTCATACCCTTTAATTTATGTACCCTAAAAGTAGTCTATCTGTCCATCTGTCACCAGGCTTTTTCATAAACCGTGCTATTAAGAAAGC
>NW_024045138.1:1188119-1203648 GCF_012273895.1 Zerene cesonia | reverse complement strand
CCGTCCCGCGCCGGCCCGTGCCCAATGTGCCGATCCGCGCGAGTTTCTTACCGTCCTCGAGAAGTGATTATCAGTTGCAAAGACCAGCTATTATGACGAACGGTTATGGTGCTGTGCCGCCGTCGACATCGCGTAGATTATCTTTACCGGGTGGTGTACAAAATGCGCCGAAGATGTCGGCGACTTTCCACGGCCTGTCGGCGTTGATGGGGCCGCAAGCCCCTGTGGGGACCCCCATGACCCCTAGCACCCCAGCGGCCGTCAGGGAAGCTGTGCGGCACCTTTTGCAGCAGCCCCGAAATGGTTTTCCTATTATGGACCACAAGCTCTCGCTGTTTATAGATATATTGGACGCCCAAGAGAGATTTTCACAGGTGACTTTTCGCTAACTTTTCACTTACCGCATTTGACTTAGGATTGTAATAATATTCTCATATTTTCTTTGGCTAAGTTTCGGATATTTTTTACTCACATGTAGCGACTGTTTTTCATGTGCAGATACATCTTGCGATAAGCAAATCTGTAAGAACTATCGCAATCAACAAAACAGATCTAGAATAATCAAATTTAGAGCCCCGGAGCATGTTCACAAGTGTTTTCCCTACGTCTGTGTGTATACATTTCAAAGTAATAATTAAATAGTGCGCAGCGTGTGCTTTTTAATTAATTTGAGCGTCTAAATTAAAGTAAAGGCGTCGAACAAAGCGTATTTTCATAAGCTAAGTAGGCAAGAGCCAGCTTTGTAGGGTCGTGTTGATCGTCAGTATGTCTATGAGTATTTAAATCCCGTGTTTATTTTTCACATTTCTGAGTGTTTTGTTTGTGTGGGAGTTGTGTCCATTTGAAGTAAACGTTTGTCTTATTAAAATGCTAGTAGGTTTTTATGTTAGTTTAACTTAATTAAGAAAGTTTGTCGAAATAGACATATTTAAATTAAACATGTAGTTTTCTCATAAATATGCTATTGGCAATAAAATGAAGTATTTTAATATTTGCCTAGTTATTATTCTTCGTCTTATTTCATACAAATATTATATCTGGCAATGACAGACATAAAGACCAGTACGTCTTTATACGTGAAAACCTTTATGTAGAGTTTGTAGCATAAAATATCAAATTTTCATAGAAATAATGTTCAATGTACATGTTTATTTAAAGTTATCACTTCACAGGTAAACCATTATGCTCCATATCCAACTATCTCAAAATAAAAAACAACAATAAAAAATTGTTCAGCACATTCCATGATATTTTGCGTGAAATTCGCATAACTGCGTGCTCCAAACTACATATGTAAATAAACTGGGCAGCGGTGATCGAACGAACTGCAGTATAAATACAAAACAAGTCCGACACAGATTTATAACTAAAAATGTTTCATCTAAATTGTTTGCTCCGCAGTTATTTGTATTTTTTAAAATTGAGATTTTACCTTCCGTTATTGCACTCAACTGACTGACTGACTGACTATTGCTTGTTTGGTTTGTGTTTGTTTCTGTGTGGATCTGAGGATAGGACCAGAAAGGTAATGGGGTTATGTCTATATGTCAATTAAATTTTATTAAATCATATTGTGAGATTTGAAGTTCTGGATTACTTTCATATTCAATAAAAAAATTAAATTTGCAACAATAGAATTCCATCATGTTGCATCTAATATAGTTTAATAAAGCACTAATAATTGTAACAAGAAGAAACAATACTATGCGAGAGTTTAAATATAGATCAAAAGATCTTGACGAATACACAGATTGATTTTGTTTATTTTATCATCATGTTTTTCGTGTATAGTCTAATCTTTTAATAGTGTTTACTTTATATAATTATAATTGTAAACCTAATGAAAAATATCGCCTCGTCTATTCAGCGGCTGGCATCACCCGTGATACATGTGTTCTCTTCAATAAAACCTTCCTTAATTGGTCGAGCCGTTCTCGAAATTATCGCTTAGCAACTCATTTGAAGATTCATTTTATTATACAGATAATATATATAATTGTATAGATAGAGATAAGAGTAATGTATTGAATACTGACACTTAATTCTGAATATTCATAGTGCCTTATCATAATTTCCTTTACGAGGATTATCTGTTCGTTAGTTGACTTTAGATACCTCTATAGGCAAAGAGTAAATTGAAAGACTGAAAGCCTGCGTGACTTTTGGCGTTATACTTTTCGACCCATATTTTGGACTATTTTATTAATATTATAAAGCTGTAACAATGCATTTTTAAAATCTTAATATTTTGCCTTTGCCTTTTTAATGAATTTGCCCTTTTCCGATCAACAAATATTAAATATTATTGTTCATTAATTGTTATACTAGCTGTGACCCGCGGTTGAAACCGCGTAAGTCCGTATCCCGTAGGAATATCGGTATAAAAAGTGCCTGTGTTATTTCAGTTGTCCAGCTATCTACGAAGCGAATAGTATTATTATTCACCAATAGATGTCAGGAAAAAAAAACACGAATAGAACACGAATATGACATTATTTCAGTTGTCCAGCTGTCTACGAAGCAAAATAGTATTACTATTCACCAATAGATGTCAGGGAAAAAAAAACACGAATAAAACACGAATATGACATTTTCTAAAAAAAATTCCTAGCTAGATCGATTTATCGCCCTCGAAAACCCCTATATACTAAATTTCATGAAAATCGTTGGAGCCGATTCCGAGATCCCAATTATATATATATATATATATATATATATATATATATATATATACAAGAATTGCTCGTTTAAAGGTATAAGATTATTAAACTATGTTTTACATTCAAGCGCGTATATTTTTGAATGTTAGATTCGAGCAGACTTCATCATATAATGGGCCATTTAGCACACAGCGGCACGCATTTGCAGAGGCCCTCCTTCTGCAACTGTCCATGGGTTGTGGTGATCTCTTACCAACAGGCAGACCACCAATTCAGTTGCCCGCTATATATAATATATACTTACATTTACATCCACAAAAATAAAATATATAAATGTACAGAATATGATACATAGAAACTATTGATAATAATCTCTGTGGTATCGCTTAGCAAAAGTTGAAATTATATTTATTTTCGAGATCCGTAAAATCAAACAGAGGTCACAATACAATTGAATAAGCCAATTAATTATGTATTCCGAGATAACAGATAAGTTTTCGCACCTGGACCGTTCCAGTAAATTTACATAGCACAGTTTCTAACTTTTAAAATTCTAATTATGATAATTTAAGTTAATTTATGTGTAAATATGAGAACTCTGCTCAGTTGGAAAACGTTAAGCTTCGTGCGTTTCGCGTGTGGATTTTTATGTTTTAACTTCATTAGGTTTTATTGCTTATAACTGGGTTAAGTAATAATGCAACCGTTGAATATCTTGGTACAAATTTCACAATTCCAAAATAGTTCTAGCAATATGTAGATAGAGAAGGACATGACGAAAAGAAAATGTGAACGTAGTGAAATTTTAATGTGATATAAGTATAATATATTATATACAAGACACTCATAAGAAATAATATATACACGCCAATAGCATATGAAATTACATTTAACTTACCACCTGCGGCTTTGCCCGTGTATTCAGAGGATAATCGTGGAAACGGGATTTAGCCTATGACATTCTCTAGCCTCAAAACTATTTCCCAACACAAAAAACGTATCATAGAATCGCTTCGTTGCAACGTGAAGAAAGACAAACAAACGAAGAAATAAATAAAAACATTTTTACGTAGTATAAGGATTTAAAATGAGGAAAAGCACACATTTTTGTTTTATTAGGAATTCTTTATTCTATCGCTCCTAATTCGTAAGATATAACTAATTTTATGATGTGCTATTTCGAACACTAAGAAACTAAAAATCAATTAAAATCCATTCAATCACTTTGGTTCTGAATCACGAATGGTGTGTTGCACTCAGGTATCACATACTTATCTAACGATGAAAGATGGTTTTAAAACTCTGCGGTAGTTCCTGAGATAAGCAAGAACAAACAATGAAAAGCCTTATATTATTAATATAGATATAAAATAGCCATTTGTGAAATCTGTATAAACCATGCTGATTGCAGTCGAAAGACATTAACTAATCAATACTACAACTTACTACTTTTATACTTTAACAAAACTACTATCGGAATTATGATAATGATTCATTTCTGCTTATTCATTTACAACAACTTCCAACGACCGGACAAAATGAGAATTTTTAACAGTATAAATGGCTGGATATTTTTAAAACTTTTACTATGAATGAAAAATGCATTTATTACGTTTTTAATAAAACATCATAAAATGGAACTCTCATTATTCCACATAACGCATAAAGAAATACTTTCTTCAGTGTAAATTTTAAAAAATTTCAAAAAAATTAAAGTCAGAAATGAAACTGCCATTAAAAATATGATTTCACGAAGCACTTAGAGTATTCTCGGCTGCAGACATAGACGGGCGGCAGCGGGGGCGGGCGCGGGTTATACGAAGATTACTTTAAAATGAATAACGGAATCCGACTTTCGATGGGAAATTTAATTGCATGTTCTCTTGCAAAATTGTTCTCACAGTTTTAAATAACTACATTGATTGTGAAAGTAATCTATATAAAATCATGTAATAACCTCCAACTGTTGAATGGATAAAGATGCATTGTCGTGTGTGTAACAAGGTAGGAAAATATTAAACTTTAGTTTAATTAAACTAAAAGGGCTAAAAATGGACGTATGTGTTTAGATGTTTGGAGGTAGATTGAAATCTAGTAAATATAAACATATCGGTAGTTATTATAATTTCATAATCAAAATGACCAATTTAATTACAATATTCTAAGTAGTTCTTTTGATTCCAAAGCATTCTGAGCGGAGCAAGCATGGAAAATGTTTCCCCCTCCCCCACAATAGCCTCACAGGCCGTGCCGCTTACCAGGCACACAGAGCACACCCTTAGAAGTGTTTCGACCGCAGAGGTTCAGGGACCCATTGACCCGTTTCTGAAGAATCCCCTTTGTTTCAATATGAAATATCACGGATCGTGAGAAACGTGAGATTTTGTTAAATTCTTGAGTGATTTAATTTATATCAAACGTTTGTTTACGATGCTAAACGACTTCTGTTTTAAAAAAATAAGAATGGATATTTACATAATACACACCCAATCAATTATAAGCTCAGCTACATTTTTAATTCAACCTTGGATTGAACTCATTAAAATAAAGTTAACCAAAGGATATAGGTAATTGTCTTTTTTTAGATATATATAACTACAAGTTAATTATTAAATCTCCTTGTACACCATGTAAACGAAAAAAATAAAACGATATGAAATATTTGAAATAATTTCATGTTACACATAATACTTGTTACAGCGGTATCAAATGCCTACAATATGACGTAGCTTCGTAGAGCGGCGGCTACGCGATGCGTAGCGCTTGCTACGAGCTACGCTAATTTTTTACAAGTTATGATTTTGTGTTTATTTAATTGGTCCTATTTATACAATTTACTAGTCCTTATCTGATAATAAAACATTATGAAAAACTTACAAATATTACATGAATTGTATATTCATTTGAATGGAACAAACTTTTATCCAAATTGTAGTATTCCCAAACCTAAACTTTTATTAGACTATTGTGAAAGCGGGCGAGCGTATAAAAGGTAAAAATGCTAACAGAAATTAAGAGTCGGTTCGCGATGTCTTAAAAGACTGTAATGAATCTAAATGGAGGTTGTTAGGGTGTGTTTAGAAATGTCCTCCGTAATTATGAGCTTGCTTTTAGAACCTACGATATTAAACCGTTGAATGAGTGAATGACCTATATCGCCTAGCCTCTTTTACTTAAGTTCTGTTACAAATCTATGTAACAAACACATTTTGGTGTTTGTTTGTCTGAATAGAATTGTGAATTTCAGCTTGAGAGAGGAAACGACAATGTCGTGTCGGTTCCGTGCGCAGTGAACGTTGTTTTAATGAATCTAAGTTTTATTTTCTTTGAACGTTCAAATTAGTATTCGTCGTGCTTAGCGGTACTTTAAATCACCAAATTATATGTGGACGGGAGTATTTTGTTTTGTGAGAACTAATTATCTTGTAGGGATCACGGGTGGCCGAGAGTTAGGCGTTGCTACGGTATGCCAAAACGACGCGGGTTCGAATCCCGCCTCGTGATCAATTTTTTTCTGTTCTTTCATAATTTATCATTCAGCTATAAAACAAAAAAAAACATATTATCTCGATTATTTTAGATTTACTCATATAAAATAAAAATAATGTGCAATTGCTTGTTATATAAAATACATATTGTAGGTATGTACGTATTTTTATTATGTGTATTACACTAACTTTACACCAACGGGTTAGGCTCCTTATTCAAGGGGATATATAGTTATAGCCTGTATCTTTTTCGCTTTTTTGGAATTGAAACCGTAGTGAAAACTATCCTGTCTCGGGTGAAAAAAAATATTTTTATCAAAATATTTCATGTAATTAAGGCGTGACGAAGATACAGACAAACAAACGGAGTAACATTCACATTTCTAATTTGTAGGAATATATATTGTAGGAATGTATACATTTGAAGTGATTTTATACATGTATTGTAATTATTATGTAAGCAGCAGATAAGGTATCAGTAATAAGCACAATATATGAATAAAACACTTTACGGTTTAACGGATTTTGATGAAATTTGGTATACAGATAGACTAGTGATAGGTTACTTTTTATACCGATTAAATGCTCCTCTTGAATCTTGATTTCCGGGCGGAGCCGGGACTAGCCTCTAGTGTAATATAAGTAAGAAAATAAATGTTAAAAGCCTTTAGAAACGTGCCCGTCTGTATGTTTGTATCAGGAAACACAGAATTATTGTTGGATCTGGGTGGTTTAAATGTTTTTTTGTATCATTTATTTGGTGTTATCTATTGTTTATTTTACGCGCGTATAATAAAAACACCTTTCAGTTTACTTATGACCGTAATGTTATATTCGAAGCCTTAAATATCAAAATAAATAAACTCAGCTTTAAATCCGTTGTAAGGTCATTAATTTTTGAGAGTACAATAAGGACACCGTATGTAAAATATGACTTAATAAAGTCTGGGTAATTTATTCTATGAAATTTTATTAAAAATTTAAAGAGAGATTTTATTCAATTATATGAAGTGATGGAGGCGTGCGACTTAGAGCTCAGAGAGGATCGTTAAATACGCTAGGTTTCATCTATGATGTATGGGCTGTTTTTCTTATATTTTTTGGTGTTAGAGACTCTATGTCTTGATATATCTATTATAATCATAGAGTGGTATTTAGAATAAACGCTCTATGAAGAGTGAAATACGATTGTAAACGGTTAATATAACACATAAATTATTTTTAATATAACTAATCAAAAAGCTATGCAACATGATTTTTTCTCTATATCCGAGATATTTTCAATACTTTTAGAGGTATAAACATCAAGGATGGAGATGTTATCTTTTTGTAAGACTATAAAGATTTCCGCGTGGAGATAATGGAATGATAGAGTTGTCAATAAGAGATTAGCACTTTTCGAGATTATCTTTTATATTCACGTTTCTATGGTTACTTACAAGTATCTTGCTATGGATGCATAAATAAATTGAAATAAAAATAAAGGCTGAATACTTGATATTGTTATTTGACACACTTATACACTTCGCTTCACTTGCTTCAAATCTACAACGTATTAAAGCCCTAAGGCTATCAAATTTTAATATAGAATTTCTGATATTAAATTAATTGAGTAATAAATACAATAAATAAATAAAAGCGAGTGTAATTATAGCGCCTTTCATGAAGTTGGTGATATAATTAAGGGCAGATTTCCCTCCATTTGGCGTTGGTAATTTGATTTCCGAATAAAATGGCGAATTGAACCTTGATTATTCAAACGGAATATTGATAAGCGATTTTGAGCGTTATTTCTTTTTAATTGATAATTAATATGAAACTCCACACAATCATAAATAGTAAATGCTATGTTTTTACGAGATATAAAAAATTATTGTAAATTAAGCTTTTGTTGTTCGTTTATTATGTTAAAACATCGATTTAATTAGTTATTATTTTTAACCTCATTATACCCGTATATTTGAAAGTGAACAAGAATCGATGAACAAGAGTCAATGTGATGAACTGTCTTTTTCAGACGCTATTTCTAAATGTCTTTAGAATATATAAACGTATTGCCGTCGCATTTTTTTTAATACAAGAGAATGGGATAGCTAGAGTCATTTTAGATAATTAGTGAAGTTGACTATTGTGGAAAGACTCACCGTACTTATTAGAAGATGAAGCTAGTGACTTTGCTTGCGTTTTATAACCAGTATTATAAATACCAGGCGTTTCAGTGACTCCTTACTATAATCTTATAAATGCGAATGTGTTTTTGTTTCTTTGTTTGTTTTTCTTTCACGTCGCAATGGAGCTATTCTATATGATTTTTAGTTTTAGAGATAGTAAGGAGATAAGAGAGTGTCTTAGGCTTAAGAACTTAATTTGACTACCCTGGTGGTAAGCTTGTAATCAAAATAAATAGATCAAAACTTCTATTTAGACATGACTAACATACAGCTTGTGTATAACATTACATCAGAAATTTCTTAAACACACAGTCGCGTGTAGGACCTAGTAAATAATCTTCTCCATTGCTTGGACGCCATTTGTCGGCAGAGCGTCCAATAACACGTGAAATGTATGGGCTCGCGAGCGGCCGGCGATTTAAGAAAAATAGCCAGAATTCTGGAAAAATATCGAAGGAACCATGTGATATTTATTTTCATAGCGGTTTGTGGAGTTTGCGTTGGGATTTACTAGTTTTTCCTTTTATTGTTTAGTTTTTCGTCCCAGTTTTGTTTTACAACAAAAAGTGCAATCTGAAAGAAGTTTACGAAGGTTGTGTGGTTCATGAGATATAAAATATATAGTGTGTTCATCACTTATGGTATAACGATCAAAGTTTCATTTAAATATGTTCTGCAGTTGTATTTAAAAGGTCGCACACTAACTAGTTATTTGTCCGAGTTTTCAAATTTATAAATTTAATAGCATGGGGACAAGCATAGAAAAAAAAGTTGACGAGGTGATATTATATTACTATACTCCTTGCAAGGCTGAGATATTTTATGCGACAATACCTTTTTTTAAATAGAAATGGAGATTTGATAGCGATTTGTAATGTATGATACATCTCCACTATTTCAAATAGTTATAAAAAAATGGAATGACAATCGAATCGTTATTCAATCGGAAAATAACATTTTATTTTAAAACTTTTAATGAATATAAATTAGTCGATCTTTACTTACATTAATAAAACTAATATAGTTTTAAAATAACCCAGAGTTTTCGTATTTTGAGGAGAAATAGCGTCAAATTCCTTAGACGACAATTCACTTCGCCGTTCAGTAAAAATTGTATCAAATGGCGGGAAAATTAATATCATAGCGCCTTCGGGGTGGAGGTATTTCTATACTTTGTATCTTAGTTATAGAATTTTTAAGAAAAGTTGAGAGGATATGTTTTACCCTTATTTTTATGTACGCGTGTGTGTTGAAGGATATATCTCTGGAAAAGCAAATGTGCTAATTGAAATTCCCTGTACAATTACAAGCAGATTGAATTAGCTATTATTGCGTAAAAAATTAATAAACATCTATTTACCCCCACAAACTTTTTTATCAATAGTTCACTAGCTTTCCGTCCGCGGCTTTGTCTGCGTAGTCTAGAGAAATTTCCACGGAAATGAGATGTTTCGCCGCGGTAAAAAGGAGCCTGTGTCACTCTCTAGCCTCTTTACCATCATCCGATATGAAACTCATATCATAAAAGCGCTCCGTTGCGATGTGAAAGAAGGACAAACGAACACACTTTCACATTTATAAAATCACTAAAGTTAGCAGAACGAGTAGCATAGAATATTATATTACAAGTAAAAGATGAGTAAAATCGATTACTAAAGAGAAGATGCCTCCCCCCCTCACTCAGGGTCACAAAATCACTTATTAAATAAGCACAAAAGAATTTACAAAAGAAGCCTTGAACACAATAAAGGTTATGAAGCTGCGTCGTTTTTTCCATTGTCAAAGTTGATCATATTCCGAGATAGGGTGCCATTATGCAATATTGACCCATATATCTTGTCAACAAAGTACACAGTCCTTTGAAACGCAGAAGGGTCAGGTCAGATCGGACGAGATAAGAAGATGGCGTGTATGTTGATTTAGGAGCCGTTTCGCGTTAGCCACCGTGCATTTGATACTGCAGGACGGCTTTGGGAGTCATTATATTTTGGTGTATGAAATGTGGAGGGGGAATCGTAAGTGCTGCTTGACATAAGTCGTAAGGTAGGGGCAGGATTATAACAAATTTCCTTTCGTTTCGAATTTTGAAATAAAATGCAACAAAATGATCTTACCAGCTTTTACACTCGGCGTTGCTCGAGTTATTTTAATATTATTGTACTAAAGTAACATTTGTGGTTACAACCTAAGGCCACAGCTATATCTGTACTAAAATACATCAACATTTGCTCAACAGTTCGACATGAAAACGTAATATTAGTTATACAAACGCAATTTGTACTGCACTACAGTTATATAATCTCTTGCAAATTCCTAATGAGTTTCGTATATATAAGTATCTAGTCTCAAAACACTTTATATCCATTGTGGAAGTATGCAAATTGGTCTCGGGTTCAATTACCGGCGTGTCAGTAAACTAGGTAAAAATCCAAATTTAATGAAAACACCGCTTCGCCTGAATGAATAAGCGATGTGGGTAGTACTACGCGTACTCGAACGTTAAGAAAGATCGAGTTTCGTTTGAGATTTTTTTTTACTTTTGATGATGGATACGGATGTCTGTATTAAAACAATCCCTCCTAATATTTCTTATTCAGAAAACGAAAGTAACGCTGTCATTTTGCCTGTCTATCTCTGGTTCACGCCTAAACCAATTTAGATGAAATTTGGTACAGGCATAATAGGACATAAGATAGTTTTCATGCCGGAAATAATCCCACTCTCTTCTCCCCGAACCCTCCGCACCGTCTCTTTTCCTTTGATTGGGCGGGTGATGCTGCGAATGGAAAGCGTAATTGTAATATAATGTCTTGAAAAAATTAATAAAAATCTTTATTCTATTAACTGTTACTTAGGTATAATGCTTTGGGAGTAGTCCTGCAGCCCGCTGCAAATATCACGAAACATTTAAAATACTTCAATTGAGCCAAACCTAACATCACAATTGGTGTAGTAATTATATTTTTTTACTCAAATTGAAGAGTGAAAAAAATTAATAATGAGGTTGGTAAATATTTACAAAAGTAGTACAAATAACGTTAAAGTATCATATTACACGAGCGTCCACTAAAAATAAACCGTAATAATAATTTAAACGTTTTCTTAATATCCAACATGGAGGACAGCGCTGTAATTTTAAAGGTTTCATTTTTCCCTCCATAATTAGGTTGAAAGCGTCACGAGATTTCATGTTTTTTAATATAAAAAATATCCCATTTTATTCCTAGATTGTGGCTTTTTAAATCCACCCGTGATTTTATTAAATGTTTTAATTTTTTTTTTACAATTTTTTTGCGAGGCTTATTTGTATAGTTTGTTGAAAATGTTGTATGGAAAAAGCGATTTCTTGCTTTTTATACAGTGCGTTGCAAAATTATTGACACGCACCCATACCCTTCGTTATGCCATAAATATATATGGTCCTTTTTGTTTATAATATGATACAGTTTTTCAATGCAGTCAAATTGTATCACTTTATAAAGTATATATATCATATATAAAGCATCAAAACTTGTTTCATCATATAATAAGAAATCAGGAATCATAAGTATATAATAGAGTATCATTTGTTGTTATCACCATAGAGGTAACACAAATCTATACATTAAAATAAAGATAAATTTATATGCAAGAGTTACCTAGTAATCTATGCGTAGAATATAACTGATCAAGTAAAAACTTTTAAAATTAATTTTTACAATAAGCTTTAAAGAAAACAGTCATACACATCGCGCACTCGCACACGCGCACTCGTTTACAATAATCATGCCATCGTTATCTGCGTGTAGCGTGCTCGATGTGCCAACTAAAGTGGCAGGCACTGTACCAATTAGTGTATTTATTAAATTTCGCGAAGTCGCGCTCGCCGCAGGTTAAGTGAACACTTGAGCTATGTTCAGCGAACTTTCACCCGCAGCCGGGGGTTGATTTCATTACGTTTCCACGTAATTGTCATCTTTGATAGATTCCGTATTGCTGACGAATGGAATATTTTTCGTTGTTTGTACTTGTAATAATGGAACGGAAGCATACGCTTTATTACATGTAAATAAAATTAATTACGAGTCATTTTTATGAAAATATACAAGGTTCATAAAGTAAAATATTTCATATGGTTGTAGCGAGAATGACATAAAATTAAAAATCTCTATCTAATATATAAAATTCTCGTGTCACAGTTTTCGTTGCCAAACTCCTCTGAAACGGCTTGATCGATTTTGATGAAATTTTTTGTGCGTATCCGCTATCTATGAGAATCGGCCAACATCTATTTTTCATACCCCTAAATGATAAGAGTAAGGCAGAACAGCGTTTGCCGGGTGCAGCTAGTAAACTATAATATTTTAGAATGCTATTTTTAAAGTTATATTTATTTTGTATAACAGCTGTTATATTCACAATCAATTGGACATAATTAATCAATCCAATATAATTATGAATAATGATGTACTTTGGTAAGCCTAAATATCTAAATGCTTAAGCTTCAATCGAGCAATCAATCAAAAAACTCTGAGGCTTATAAATATTAGCAAACAGTGTTTAAAGTAATCACTTTTGTTTCTTTCTTCTCCATCGAAGTGAAAGAGATAAAACATTGATCAAAAGTATTAATTTAAAATCATTTTACGAAGATCGGATATTCATTACAACTTTCACATTTTAATATATGTATTGTAGTGGAATATGTAGAAAATAATATTGTTTAAGATGCATTGAGCAAGGAGATCTGCGATGAAGGAATAGATTGTAATTTTTTGAAATAGTCATAAAGCAGTCATTTATACTACAAGCCATATACATATACATATCATATACATACATATCTGACAATATAAGCAGCTATACCACTCAGTCAGAAGTACAACATCGAAATCATGTAAAATATTAGGATCTTATGTAACGACAAAGTATTTACAATACATGTATTAAGAATAGCTTTCATTTACCAAATCCTATCGCTTATTTTTTTTTATTTTTTTTTATGTCATAGCGTGCAGCTGAGCTGGTGGTTCGCCTCATGGTAAGCGATCACCACCGCCCATAAACATTCGCAAAGGTAGTACCGCTGTGAATGCGCTGCCCGCTTTTATGGGGTAAGGGAAAAGGAAAGGATTAACGACTGTAAAGAAGGAATGGACTAGGATGGGTGAGGAAAAGGAAACGGGCCTCCGGCTCCCCCACTCACCGTACGAAACACAGTGGCATGCCACTATTTCATGCCGGTTTTCTGTAAGGGTGTGATACTTTCCCGGTGCTAGCTGGCCCAATTCGTGCCGAAGCGTGCTCGACTTCCACAATAGTAACAATTATTACGAAGCGAAGTTAATTGAATGTTTAAAAAAATACTTATGAATCAATTAGCACTTGAGTGATGAGTCAGCAGATCTCTTGCGTCATTAGCTGACCCCAAATTGTGTGGAAAATTCAGGGCTTAATTATGCTCGATGTGTTTCGACACGTCATCGTCGGGTTTTTATTTGTAATCCAATATTTATGGAAATTGTTTATTGAGGATATTCTATTTAAGGTATTCTAGATTATCTCCTAGTGGTAATAACCACGGACGAAGACGAGACGTAGACGATATATATACTGTCACTCGGTGAATGTTTCTAAAAGTGAAAGGATTTTTGAATCCGTCTGGTATATTTTGTGTAAAAACATTACAAACATACTTGCAAACCTTTCATTTTTATAAAAGCTTCCGGAGAAGTTTTTCGTATCTAGCAGCACTCGTTTTTTTTTTTTTAATTTCTGTGATGATACAAAATGTAGAGTAGAAGATATATATGTATATTAAAGTTGTCAAATTTGTATAATTTTCTCTAAAACTATATTTTCAAATACACTTTGAACTTAAGACACTGCCGAAAATAACCCATAGCGGTGACGTTGAAAAAAACCCTTCCTTAAAGCTAAAGCATTCACAAACTGTATCGTCCTGCGCCCATGACCAAGCTATTAATAAAATAGTGCTTCAAGATCAATAAAGTCAAGCGCTGTAAGCGGAAAGTTGCTAAGTTTATTTTTCAACTCCTGAGAGCCAGTTTGTACCAATCGAAGGATTAACTTTTTCATTTCAAATTCAGTGTATTTTCGCGAGGAAACTTTCCTCTGGATCGGACAGTTTCTTCTGCGAGTCGAGTACAAGTTTTTGATTTAAACTCTTGTATTTTATGCAATTTATATAATAATGTTCTGTACAATAGCAAAACATAGTATGATGAACTTCTTACTGCATCTCTACTATTCTCCATACAAACTTTTGGTTTTATAATCTACTAGCCCAAAAGGCTTCGCACGCGTTAAATTCGGAGTAGTTTAATGGATGTTATTTTATTTATAAACCTTCCTCTTGAAATATGTATATAAAAAAAAACCCCATCAAAATTCGTTGCGTAGCTTTAAAGATTTAAGCATACATAGGGACACAAGTACCGAGACAGTGACTTTGTTTTATACCGTGTAGTGGAGCGATTCAACATAATATACTTATTTCATTTTGCTAGCTAATATTTATTTTTAAAACTTCTTTAGACAATTTCTATAACTAAAACATGAGTTTCAAAACACTTGCGTCACTATGTATTTCATTCGAATGTTAAGGGCTTTTTCCCAAGCGCAAAGTGGGATATTTTTTAATTTTAATAATAAATTATATTACACATTAACCTTATATTAAAGGTTAGACTTTGCTCCAACAATATTGCTCAAGAGAGGTTTTTCTAAACTTGTATCTCACCTGCGCTTCACTTTATCGTAAGATGAATTGCTGTTATACTTTGACACTTTTCTTGAATAAGCTATTATGAAGTTTTTCTTTATGTACCTCGTAAATTAAAGATCTAGCCTCTATTTCAACGGGATAGAGTCGAGTTTATAAGCGCCATACGGGTGTGCCGTTGCTTTGTTTATGTGGTACTCGGTTAAAGATTATCACCTATCTACAATCTGCATGTATTTCAGAAAAATTAAGACCAGCAATTTTGTCTAAATCTGTATAATACTTGTTAGATATAATACAAGAAAACTATTAAAATAGTGATATCTTAAACAACATAATTATATCATTTTATATTGACTTCCCTCGCGCCACTTGGATCGCACGTACGTCTTTTTGGCTGCTGCAAGTTTAATTACCTAGTCTTGCCATAAATATTGTAATAAAGAAAAAAGAAAATTGTTAACTGCAAATAACATTTATTACTTT
>NW_024045138.1:1184386-1187119 GCF_012273895.1 Zerene cesonia | reverse complement strand
TTACATTTTATTGTGTCTAAATTGAACTATTATGTACTGTATCGGGAAGACACAGGCTCCTGAAACACAGCGAAAGCTGTATTAGGAGTCTGGGTTTTATGTTCTATGTGATTTATAATTTGTTCAATAAATGATTTTTATTTTTTTATTTTTTATTTTATTATATCGTAGTTATTTCGATTGTCATATGTAGAAAAAACACCTCAATTTGCCTAATGATGGTCAATATATCTTCGGAACCCGTTTCGGACCTACGAATAAATGATTGTCTGGGTCCACAATGGATGTGTCAGTGAGAGTGATGCGGAACCCTGAATTCGGATCTTTTGTCCGAATTTCAAAAGAATTTGTTTATTGCGGCATATTTTGTGTAATTTTAGGGTTGGTAATGTAAATGTTTTTATTGATGTTAATTTGTAATTGTTTGTTTGCAATTTTTGTTTGCTTTCGTTTTTATTTTGGCGAAGTTGGTGTAAGTTCAACTTGATTTAAATAAATTCTACGACTCATGAAGTTTTAGAATTATAGAGTGTAGTTATGAAGTGTTTTGATATGTCACAAAAGCATTTCTAAAAGAGTTCTAATCGAATGATTGTTTGAACTTGAATTTGCATAAATTTATTTTTTATGGTTTCAGAGTTTCAGTTTCAGAGCTTATTTGTAATGTCATTTTACTTATGCGTGATAAACAATTTGATTAAACAAAGAAAATTCACAATTAAAATAACTTTTAAATATTTAGTTACATTTAGTTGAAAGAAATAAAATTTCCATCAACAATTAGAGTAAAATATACAAGCGCAACTTCAAACAAACGAAAATATCTTTTAAAGTTGAAATGACCATTGTAAGAAGTTGCGACTAGTGAAACAAATGTATTTGTTCAAGCAATTCAAACGGGTTAAACAATTTGCTGAAAGCTATCTTATGCTCTCGCAATACGGTCGGTAATAGCAAATGGGGCGGTATTAAAATTGAAATTCCTATAGTTTAAAGTTGGTGAACAACTATTTTGGCGACAAACCAATGGGAGATTGTGAACGGGCGACTTTTCGGTGACTTTAGACTGCTCGTGCGCTTGTCTACTTAGTGATTTTCGTGTTTGTTAGAGGAAATTTGAAGTTAAATATTGCAAGCGTTTTTGTTCTCAGTTGGTTCGATATTCAAATGTTTTATTTTTAAAAGTGAACAAATCTGTTTATGTATGCTGCCAGATTGATATTTAAACCAAGGAGACTTAATATTTAAAAGGAGGATCTTCTTCGATAATATTTTATCCTAATATTATTCAGTTTAATTACCAATTTCAGACACATTGACACCTTCACCTCCATCTGCATCAACTGATAGAACACCTAATGTGAACTTTGAAATTTTTTTGTTATTAAATTTAAGATGGACGTTCATTTCAGAGATATAAAAAAAAACATCCTTAAGAAATGATTTACACAGAAAAGTAAGAATAAAATAGTATGATAGCTTTTAAGCAATAAATTTGTATAAAATAATTTACAATCCCTCTTATTAATTTTAGCTTTACGATGAGTGAAAAATTGCAAAAGTGTTGCGAGATTTCCCGGTTTCATCATTCATAATATGAAAGCTTAATTTTTTTCCCAGTAAAGTGGGGAGGGGTGGGGGAGCGGGAGGGGTAATTAACCGCTCATTTAGGTTGTTCCGTATTAAGGTCGCTGCTCTTAGGGTTCAAATCTCGATAATATTTTTAATCTTTTCAACTAATTTAATCGTCGTAATCTTATTCACTAGCTTTTTGCTCGCGGCTTCGCTCGTTAAGTCAAAGGAAAAGATACCCGCATAGTTCCTGTTACTGTGGTATATCTGGGATAAAATCTGTCCCAATTTATTTGTCGGCTCTCAAATTATAGCATCAAATTTCATCCAAATCTGTTCAGTGGTTTAGGCGTGAGGAAGAGTAGTAGAGATTTAGTGGAATATTCAAGTTTGTGCCATATGATAACGCACGTATAATTTACTAGATGCGCCTCGCGGATTCACCCGCGTAAGTCCATAACCCGTAGGAATATCGGTATAATTATATGCCTATATGTTATTCCAGCTGTCTAAGTACCAAATTTCATTACAATCGCTTCAGTAGTTTTTGCGTGAAAGAGCAACAAACACACACACATCCTTACAGACTTTCGCATTTATAATATTCGTAGGATTTTTATTATATATTTCGTTAGCATTAATATTATACCCGTGTATATTTCGACGGTCAATATGCTTTTTTAATTAAACTTTGATTTTTTTTTTTTATCGGCGACAAAACAGAATACTTAACAATTTGCATGCCTACATTTTAGCCAGAACTTTGAGTACCCAAATGACTTGGCAAAGGCTTGAAAACTGATCTGAATTTATTACAATATTTGTTATTTAACAGTTACTTGAAGATACAAGTATTTCTGAACGAAACACAAAATTATTTAAAATTGTAATTAAAAATAGTCCAGTTTGTGTGACCACATATCATCGCAGAGGAATGAAAATAATTTATTCATTTTCTTGCGTACACCCAATGGTCCGTCCCTACAAGGCCTGATAATTAACTGGGACCCTTCGAGGCATAATTATGGCCCCATTCGATTATCATCACTTTAACCAATGTTTAACTGGGGCTGGCTTAAACCTTTGTTAACCCTTGGCATGCCTGGTGGGCATAAGTTACACTGTATGCCTGGTGGGTCTCTCAGACCCCGATTTCAAAAT
>NW_024045138.1:1155924-1183386 GCF_012273895.1 Zerene cesonia | reverse complement strand
CGCGGTTAATAACGGCCAGCTACTAAAAACGGTGAGGCTCGAAATTCAAATTTAAATGAACTACAACGGTTCGCGCGTCGGTGTGGGTCTGACAGACCCTACCAGGCATGCCAAGGGTTAACTACTACCCTTTTTATGTGTGTTGACATTTTGCTTGTATTAAAATTCCGTTTCCGTTTTATGAGGAAATTTCCAATATATTATTCAGTTTAAAATCATATTTTGTTCAATTATTTGAATTTATAATTACTTTGATAAAAAACACTTTTTAAATTAGTGCGATTAAAGCTCACCTGAACAACATTCTTAAAAACTAAAATCTATGTAACAGTAGGTGTAATAAAAATAAAATAAAAATTGTAAAGGTTTTGTAAAATTTTAAATATTCTAGTAGATATTTCAAAAACTCGTTTTTGTCGTACATTATTTATCGAATACAATGAAAGCACAAGTCTTAAAATAACTGAAAATAACATCGAGAACAAAATGTTTCAAATTTCCGTATTTCTGCTATTATCTTTATATTCCATATTTCAATAACGAAGCGCCTTCCGTCCAAACTGCATTGTAAACCCGTCAGGGAGTGTTTGCATTAATTTCTCTGCAGGCGCTTAATTTTAGCCCACAATCGATCGAGCTCCGTTGCGAGATCTAAATGCACTTTCACAGTATCAATTTGGTTTATTTCCGATGTCTCTTATTTTAATTAATGTTCAAGTGGAACTTGTATTCTGTAGATTTTAGTTGTATAAATTGAATATTTTATTATATAGTGTATATTATATTCATAGTAAAAAACTTGTGTAAAAAAAGTGTTTATCCATCGAATATCTTCCATAAATTTTATCCAACTCTACGGTTAGTCTAATTAAAACATCAATATCAAATTTATAAAACCTGTCAACGCTTTAAAAATATCAGCTAAAAATGTATAGAAAAATATAATCTAAAATAGGCGAAATATTTAATAAATCTCTCGCTGATAATAAACAACATTGTTTGGCAGGGAAAAATGTAATTTCCACGGATAACGGGCGAACCGCACGCACAGCTGGCCGGGATTAACTCCGGTTACGCCCTAACCGGCCGATTTAACCGGATTTAACTTTAAAACACTGTTTAGTTTAAACATATGTAAAGGGAATTGATTGACCGTTTTAAGTAGAGTTTTGTACTATTGTAACGAGATTAATAGGTACCTATATAATTACTACATAGTATAAGACAATGTCGCTTTCTGCCGCATGTGTGTCTGTGTGCTCAGATCTTTAAAATTATCCAATAGATTTTGATGGTTTTTTTTAATACTTATTGTAATTCAAGAGGAAAGTTTACATATATAGGTATATCATGTTACTAAAACAAATTATTGTCTTCGTAAGATATTTGACATAATTTTTTACTAATAGTTTTATGTATTTCAGTAAACACACCCAAATGAAATTTATATTGATACCTTTTTTTAATAGAAAAACTTAGTAGAATACTGAGTAAATAAAATTGATATTAATATAATTTTCTTTTTACAGGTAATTATATAAAAGTAGTTCGAGCAATTGATGTTACATGTAAGAAATTGCAAAGCCGTCGCTCAATTTCATAATTTTTATTTGATTTTGGTAACGTTATTTACTTATCATTATACTCAAATGAACAATATTCATATCAAAGTAGGTAGCTACATGTACAAGTATGTCATATGAAGTACAATGCCAGGACAGTTCACTTATTTATTTTAGAGCAATGGTCACTACTTATGACAATTGTCGGTGAAATACGCTACAAAACTCTGAAGTCCCCTTTTAGAGTTTCATTAGAACCAGTCACAAGTATCGGCTAGCCAATTATCTCGAGAGACGGAATTTAATCTAGCTGTAAAAATATCGGGCGATTAAGGATGGAACAGATGTATTCTTTTTTCACCTACTTCAGAAACGGTTTCTTTACGGTCGTGTTTTTATTTTGTTCGTCGTCTGGAGGGACAAGTGAAGCCGCAGGTAGAGGCTAGTTAGTATTTATATGTAACTAACGTGCTAGCATAAGCACTCATTAGCCATCAAGCTAAGACTCTCTGTAACAAGATGTTAGAAAAGTTTGTCTCAACACACACTAGCGTCTGACGTTATATAACATTTGTTTGTGTTTTTAATATAAACAGCTGAACAGATTTGCATGAAAATCAGTGTGCGGTTACATTATGTTCTGGTGTGACGTTTTTGATGTTACCTACTATAAACAAAACTTGCGTCAAGTCAAGCCTAAAAATGTTAAAACAGATAAAATATTTACCACGTGTTTGGTAGTCATATCATTATAGTGGTGTATATACAACTTAATTTATAGTTTATTTCAAATAACCGTTTGATCCAGAACAGACGGGCTGATTAATTGCTTGTAGCGAGTAGAAATTTCAATTAATTGCAGACGCTTTGTGCAAAATGCGTGTTATTTAACTATAACAAATGTAGTGGAGAATGAATTCTTTATAGAGATACTTTCCTTTTAAATTGTAACTAAAGTGAATTATTTATAATAGAAGAATTATTCGTATATTGTCAGATCGAATTCTGGGGTTAAAAAATGTGTTAAGTTCTGATACTATCATTATTTACTAACATTGTATTTAATTTGAAAAATAACTATCTACCTGACGTATAGTCTATTCTATGAAAACGTGAAGCATAATTTTATATATTACTAGCTTTTCGCCCGCGGCTTCGCCCGCATAGAATTCGCTTATATTGCGCGACATGGTAAGGTGTATTATTTTCGCATTAAAGATTAAAATGTTCTTTCCCACGTTTAGCTCCTTCTTCATACCAAGTTTCATCAAAATCGGTTTGACAAAAAAGAACCTATGTCCTTTCCCAAGTTCAGTTCTATTTTCATTCCAAATTTTATCAAAATCGGTTCAGTGGTTTAGGCGTGAAAGCGTAACAGACAGACAGACAGACAGAGTTACTTTTGCATTTATAATATTAGTAGAGATACTGCAATAATTTGTTATTTCTATAATAATGTGAGACACAAATCTGTAATATATATATATATATATATATATATATATATATATATATATATATATATATATATATATATATATACCCAACATACAAATACACTTCAATAGGAAAAGTTTTTTAATCATCAAAATACAGAAAAATAATAATTTATTTTATTTATATACTAACATGTTGCACAGAAAATATCCAACTATAGATCAGAGAGGTGAGAACATTTCAAATAATATCCAAAACGAGTATCCAAAAGTCCAAATATTATTCAATCATGTCTTGGGAATGCTATAAAAAGTAACTATTTCAAACGGCCGAACTACGCTAAAATTATACGGTATATATTGCGGATTTGACAACCCTATCCCCTCGTGGCAGACACGTGTTATGAATTTTTAAAAACGTATTTCCGTGTGCTGCCCTAATGGAGTGATGTTAGAGAGTGACTTGTTTAGTCCTTTGTAGGGAATGAGGGACAAAGAACATTACGCTTTACAGAGGACAAATAAAAATCCTTCTCTTTAAATGATTATCGATTCTAAAATTTTTTTTTGATTATCGATTTAAATTAGACTGATTCTGAACACACACTACCTCAGTTTCATTTACTTATGAATGGGGAAAATTATTGTAATGTGTAATACGAAAAAGGATTCGATATTACTTATAAATACCATATTATGTAACTTAAAAATCGATCCGGTGGTAATTTCATTTTATGCTTTAATGATTCAGTCTTTTCAAATGTCCAATTAACTTAACAAATATTGAGTTTTGAGTTCAATATTAAGGAACAGTCCAAAATACATACGAGAAAACAAAACAAAATTTCCGACTCTTAAACAGTTATCTCCCTTTTCCTATATTTTGAAATGTAGTCGTAGTCAGATAAACACCTATAGTCGAAACTCAAACGCAAAAGCTAGTTCGTACGTGGCTAGTAGTTAAAACAAAACGCATTTTGAATTTTTAAAATCATGATTTCGGTCACCATAATGGAGTTTCGCATGCTGTCCCCTTTTGTGGTTCGTGGATAGCTTTTTGTTGTTCATTTTGTGTTTTATTATGAGATATAAATTGACAATTTTATTTAAAATGCTATAGAGCTTGTTTTAGGCATATAAAATGTATATTTTAATTCATATTTATAAAAATACATCTGTAGTATACTGATACAAAAATGTAATTAAACTACTGAGATTAATTACATTTTTGCCGATTCTTCTGGGTAGAAGCGATTTTTCGATGAAAAAGGCTATTTATAAACACTTGTCAAAGGTAACACGAATAAAAAATATGAGTTTGTGTATGATGACAAATAAATCACAGATAACGCGTCTTTCTTTTTTGAGTATAATATATGTACTATATTTTAAATGTGTATGGATTATAAACAATCGAGTTAGATGCTATTCATAACTTCTTAAATGGTACATTTTTTAAAATTTTTATGCCTTTGCTCCGTCTCACAGAATAACTATTGAAACATTGCGAAGTTTCAAGACAAAAAATTACAAAGAACAATCATAAGGAATTGCAAATTCCAATGGGAAGTTAAAAAAACTAATAAAGTTTACAAATACCTTCTTGTTTTTGTCAATTTATGATGAAATTACAAAGAAATTCATTTCAATGGTTTCTAGTAAGCATTTCTATTTCTAGGTTTCTAATAGCAAGCTTTGTTCTATAAATAGTCACAAACAAATACTATATTTACCTCGAAAAAAATGTAAAATGTAAAATATAATGTTAAATCTCGTACTTATCGTTTTATACATCCTTAGCAGTTTTACCTTATCATTTTTACGATCAATCACTTGTTGCGTAGACACAGCTCATCGGTCAATAATATCGGGGTAATAAAGGTGCTTTATGAGGCTTTATAAATTTTAAGAGCTTGGGATAATCGTGGTTACTATTATTATCCACTAGAGTGCAATAGCAACGGACCCTTTTTCGCAATAATAACAGAAGAATGAATACATAAGTATATCGTACATAGCTCATTATAATCCTTGTGAAAACATCACATAATGTTTCAACTCTGTATTATTCTTACGCTAGTTTTAGTGTCACGCTGACCGCACGCTGACGTCGGCGCTGACAGCCGATACGTACGAACCTCTACGCACCGCACACGCTGATATCAAAGCTGATAGAACACATTATTCTAAAACGCTAAATAGAGGTTCATGCGTTTCCGCTGTCAGCACAAACGGCCAGCGTGCCGGTAGTGTGACTCTCACCTTACTGATATTATGATAGCGACAGAGTGTTTATTTGTCTTTCATTCACGTTGCAACAGAGAGATTTTATGATTTTTTTGTTATTGGAGATGGTAAGGGGATAAGCTACTTATTACTGCGGTGAAATATCTCCCTTGATTGCAAGGGCGAAGCCGTGGGCGGATATATATCTAGTAACAATGGATAATCTTAATTTTTTCTTGAGTTTAACTTCGAATTATATCTCCCTATACAATGAAACTGTCACGCCTTCAACAGCATAGCCATTGCTTTCAGAGGGTCGATAATGAAAAGGATTTTTCGGGTAAATATTTTTTACGAAGGGCCGTATTGCTGAGTCAGCGTGTTTACATCAACGTCTTTATACGAAGGGTGCAAGTGAGCAAGTCACGCCGCGTGTTGAGTGCTCCGACAGTTGCCTTAATGCGAGATTGGGGATGCCAGTTGAAAAAAGGAAAAGATATTGGTAGAAAAGTGAATGTAGAAAAATGCTTGTGAATAAAAGGTATTTATTTATTTATGGAAAAAAACTTGCAGCTCATAAGTTTGTAGTGGACACGAGATTGGGGATGCCAGTTGAAAAAATATTGGTAAAAAAAGTAAATGTAGAAAAATGCTTGTGAATATAAGGTATTTATTTATTTATTGAAAAAGAACTTGCAGATCATAAGTTTGTAGTGGACACGAGATTGGGGATGCCAGTTGAAAAAAGGAAAAGATATCGGTAGAAAAGTGAATGTAGAAAAATGCTTGTGAATACAAGGAATTTAATTATTTACTGTTAAAGAACTTGCAGCTATATAAAATATATAAGTATATCAAGATTAATTACAAGTTTTTACATATACATAAGTAAAAAGGTCGGTTAACTCATCTAAAGTACTATTTATAGTTTACATTGTCAATAAATATATTGTTGGTTACTATAACACAAGGTTTAATGAGTTTCGAAATGAATACTGTAGAATATAGTTATTTCTACAAATCAAACAAACCTTTTGGCCGATAGTTAGTGATTAATATTGTTTGAAATACTCAAACACACGCTTTAGGATATGATCATCTGTTGTCTCACTTGCTCTTATTGCGAGTATATGTAGTAAGAATTTATTTCGTCTTGGCGACCTGGGATTATAAGATAAACTTATGCAATTATTTTATCGTCACCGATATTTGATAAGTTTGAAAAACTATGTCCGTTGAAGGATTTTTTCTGTCGTGTGCATAACGAAAATATTGTGTTATCGACCCAAAAGCTCAAAAAAGTTTAAATATATACTATAAAAAAACTCTATAACACAAGACGAATTAGCAGAAATTTCATGTCAATATTAAGAAACTAAAAAGTAATTTATTCGCTCGAATTCACCAAATTTCAATTTTGCCGGAAATAATTGGGGCCGGCCAATTTTATTGTAAAAATCTTTGAAATGAGTCGCTCGAGTGAGAATTTTACTTTTTCCCTTGATCCCACTTAGTGTAGACTAAGAGCCAGCTATTTAATAATTTCTCAAAATATTTTAGCAAACAAATGTTAACAAATTTATGTGTTTCTACAAGTTTCAACTGGAAGTAAATAAAACTGTATGTCGACGTTATAACTTATTTCACTGCTTCATTTTAACTTTTATATTGCTCTTTTTATTTGCACTTTTCGATTGAATTTCACAATCCTTTGGGACGTAAGACTTGAACTTCATTAAAAACTTAAAGTAAATTTTGTTCTAACAGAGAAGTGAACATAAGATTTTTCAAATTAATTTTTAATGTCTGTTGTGCGTACAAAGTTACAGCAAAATTAAATACACAGAAGAATTCATAGAAAATCCACCGCATCATTATTCCTTTCTGTATTTTCAGGATTCAAAAAAAGCTCTTCTCTCTAATCTATTTGGATAAATAAATATTTCGTCCCATTTTGTCTAGATAATCATTTCATTAAATATTTGTCTATTTGTCCGTACAAAACAGCGAAACTTTATCGGACTCATTTTACTAATAAATACCTGATATAAGGGTCGTCTTAAATATCAAAAATAAACAAACAAAATACAAATAACAATACAGTTCGACTAAAATACTTGGACAGTAAGACGCATAAAATAATAATATATAAAAACGGTGTATAAAAATAAGCAATTCTTAAACTAAAAGGTGTTACAATTCTTTCAAATTATATAAATCGTTTCGTGACGAGCTGTCTGATAAGGGTGTCAAGATTTAGGGGGTAAGGGAGGGAGGGAGGGAGGGAGGGATAGTGCTCTTTTAACACGAATAAAATTGGAACAGTAATCCCATATCTGATTGACATGTTAGTTTTAGAAGGCGGTTTCCCGGCTAACTTGAAAAGCGAGATTTGTCTCTGCCTCGAGATTTAGTGGCTGCCGTGATTCCGTTTATCTTCGAGTTTTACTTGTTTTCACTATTTGAACTAGGTGTATTTGTAATGTAAATTAAAATCTAATATAAAAATTAATGATACGTGAGCAGTTTATCAGTAATGGCCTAAAATAATAATATTTAAGTAAATGTTCATGGCCTATTTATTATACGATCTATCGAATGTACACATAGTTACATAAGAATCGGACAAGCCGCTTTAAAGAAAAAAACCCGACCCGAAAGAAGCGTATCCTAAAATATTTCGTTTTATGCATTTGTTATGACGTTTCGCTTTCGCTTTGTATCATATTAGTTTCAAAGAGAAATGAATGATATTTCCTGTTTAATCGTTTTTATTTACACGATTAAACATCTTCTATTTATGTGTTTGTGTAGAATCTATCCGGTGTTTGTTACAGCGTTAGCGTTTTATGTTTAAAACGAATATAGCTATGAAATTAAATCTTATTTCATGACGTCTTCATAAATTTTTAAAATAACAATGTTTACAGAAACTAGCTTAGCAATCATTTAGTGATATTTGTTTCATTACAATAATCTGAAAAATAATTATTATGGCTTTACAGTTTGTTTTAATAGGGAAACAGCCCCTTTCATGGTTCTAAACGTGCTTGATCAAAATCCATTTTCAAAACAATTAACGTAGGTTCAAAATTAAAATACAACCTCAAAATTATTATGTATTGATCTTGTTTTTATGCAGTATGTACAGAAAGTTAGAAAAACAGAGAACCAATTTCAATACAACACATTCCATCGCCTTCACAACAGCCGTGTATATTTTCGAAACTTCTCGAAGTTTCCAGAAAACACGTTTGTAAACATTCACACCGAACTTGCCAGCACTTTAAGCATTCACATTCGAGCCGATTCAAACTCTGGCACTCGGTGTCAAAGTTCAAAATGCAATGGACGGAAAAGCATTTAAACCTCGTCGACCGAACACTACTCGAACAAACTTATTCACGCTACGGACAATCAATAGAATCTAAAATCAATCTTATTGCCGTGCAATTTGTTCCATTTTCCAATTTACTAATTTTATGTTTCACCACCATAGTAAGCTAATAAATTGAAGCTGAATTCTAGTCGATATGACTTAATTAATCTGAGGAATAAGTTAGCGAATTTAAGTGTTGTTTTTTCGGCTTCTCCTTCCGGTTTTTCCAGGTATTTAACAACAAAAATTGTATTATTTACTATGTTTTATTAGCTAGGTAGTGTCGGTTTAACCATCCCCAGTTAATAATTTTGTTATGATGTGGAAGCCAATCAAACAAACATCCACGAATATTAAATTCTTTGAATTTTATTTTGTGTGAAAAAATATAGTCATAGGTGTAATATCAAGTTTTCATCCCTAAAAATGTCTGTAAATATGAATAAGGTCTAATAAGAAACTTAATAAAATGACACATTTTATGAAAGGGTCAAAGCACGAATAATTGTGATATGTTTGTTTGTATGCCCCATTAATATACGAGAATGTTCGTATATACGCGGTCTCCAAGATTTAGGATTGTGGCCATATTATACTGAATACAGTATACATAATGGTTTTTGTACCGAGGATTTAATATTTTCACCCGTCCCAAAAACGAAGGAGGTTGCCAATTCAACTGTATTATTTTTCCTCAATAACTCCATGGGTTTTCAACAAGGCGTAATTCGTTTTGTGTTTGATAGGAAATGTTGTTATTTGGTCCCATTTTACAGCAAGGACCCCTTCTCCCACAATTAATTTTGATTATTTTTCAAGGATTTTTTTTTATCCATAATTTTCTATTATAGCTTTTCTGTACACAACTGCACTGCGGTTAGGTATGAATATTATAATTTAAAATTATTTAAAAAAGGTAAACTGTAGAGGTCATAGTAGAGGTTAAAGTTATGTATATTAAAACAATTTATAATAAGTAATACATCTATGACAGACACACATATTGATTGTCTTTATCTCTAATATAAGTAGGTCGTTTGAGTTTTGATTTTTTTTTTTGTTATTATTTATTATCAGAACAAAAAAAAAAAATAACAAGTTAAATGTTGTGTCTTAACTAAGGAAAAACCACAAAGGTTTAAAGTAATGTGCGTATACAAGTAAATTTACAAAAGTACAATTCCGGTTATTACTGTCCAATTAAGTAGATAAGTAGTTTAAACATACCAAAACAATACATTCAAATTTTTATCCATATCCATATACAAGTTAGTTAGAATGGTACAAGTAAAAGCTCAGTTTCCAACAGCATTTCCATGTAATGTATCTAGATGTGAATGCTCGTCGCTCTGTTTGGAGCAATACCTACCTGCGAATGAGTATTTAGTTGTAGCTTGCGTTACCTTATGGTATGAACTTTAAGCAATTGACGACAACGGTGCGTCGACCGTAAACATGCTTTTGTTCGGTACTATGTTTCACCAATACGCCTGTTCTCAAGTCAGGTTGTAAGAAAACAACGAATGCACGATGTTCTGGTGCAAGTGAATGTTTCAGTCTATACCCGCCCTCGCATACTGAAATTGAATTATAAAAGCAGTCTAGTTAAATGAATAAATACGATTTTGTGTTCGCAAAAACGCGCCACAAACCTGAGCAAATTTATCCCGGCTGAGGTATGTCAAAATTGTGTTATTTATAACCGTTAAGTAGGTTAGGATTTCGGGGAATGCAAGCCGCAGCCCTGTGAGGGGAATTTTAATGAAGGTATATATGCGCCTTAGAGTCTCTCTCATTGTTTCGTATTTTGTGGCGCCTTTGTGATTTTGAAATGCAATAACGCTTAATGAATTTTAATTAAAAGTTGTAGGCGCTCGGTTTTGTTATGATGCAGGGATCGCGTTCCTTCCGAGTTGTTAATACTTTGTTTGTTAATGTTTTCATTTCACCTGCCGTTTTCTTGTGTATTTCCGTGATTCATGTTTCGTAAATGAAATAGTTTTTTTTGTGTGTTTTAAATATTGTTGCATCAATATTTGTGCTTTGCCGACTTTTATAAATTTATGAAATTTTTCTCGTCGTTTATTTTATACAAAATATTAGAGATACTTTTAATATTTTTTAAAATATAACACAACTTTCTACATATTATTGTTACTAGCAAATGTTAAAATTATTTATGCTTAAGGCGTAATGAAAGTAAGAAATAAGAGCGAACCTAATCAAGGTCTGAAAATCTTCAAATTCTCTAAAAGCATACAAAAAAAGGAAGATTTTGTATGTTAATCATTTTAGACCTTAAACGTTATGCTAACCATTTTGAAGACTTAAATTATTTCAACCGAAAATCTGTTTTATACTTCATAGACAATAAACTCTGTATAATTTGTGTCCCGTGCGAGTCGCTATCTCATAATTTTATATAAATAATAAAACAATTTTACATGTACGTTATTTCATGTAACCAGTCACGCAGGCAGTATAGGCGTACTAGAGGGACCTAAATGAAATTTTCCACGAGAAAAATACGCAATATAAAAGAAGGTTCGGCCAAAACTCCTCGTGTTGTAAACATAATAAGAATGCTGAAATATTCCCACAATATGTGAAGGCTTATACAAAATATTAATAATAATTATATCATTGTTTATTAGTAAAGAGACAATTCTATGCATACGGGAGTAATAACCACATAATGTTTTCTTGTATAACAATATAACTTACATTTGGTAGGTTTATTTTAAAATTATAAAATTGTTTATTTTTAATTTTTTTATAGCATTGAAATGCTTTAGAAATGTGAAATTTTTAAAAATTGAAATTCTATTACTGTGGCGGGATCACGGGTGGCCGAGATGCTAGGCTTTGCAACGGTTTGGCAAAAAGACGAGGGACGGGTTCGAATCCCGGCTCGTGATCAAATTTTTTCCATTCTTTCAATATTTCTCAAATTGTTGATAGCATATAGGCATTATTTCAACTTTATATGTTACACTCAATTATATATATATACAATTTTTACATAATAGCTAATAATTATTAATCATAGTCACTACAAAGGAGTTCAAATAAAAAAGAGATTTTGAAAAGCATAAGCGAACAAAAACCTCCACACGGATTTCGTTTCAGTCTTGAGATCTAGCAGGTAAACCAAAAAGTAAAAGAGTAAATTTTCATTACAACATATACTACACGTATGAGAGACTCTGAAAGGGTCTGTTTTTATTTCCTTTTAAGTTCATATCTATGCTAACTTTTTTGAATGCCCTGTGAAATGTTGGCTTAACATTTCTATGTTGTGGTGGATATTGGATACCAAAATGTCTTGCAAGCTTTTACAAGATGTTTTGCAAGTTTATTTTTAAGTCTTCAGGGTTTGTTATAAGAAGCGAAAAGAAGAAGAAAAGGTCTGTTATCTGTATACTAGCTTTTGCCCGTGGCTTAGCACGCGTTAAATTCGAAGTAGTTTGATGTTATACTTATAAACTTTCCTTGTGAATAACTCTATCTGTTACAAAAAACCCCATCAAAATCCGTTGTGTAGTTTGAAAATCCGTTGTGATGTTTGAGATCTAACCATGCATACATAGGGACAGACGTGGAAAGCGACTTTTCTTTAAACTATATAGTGATAATGTATTAAGAGTATATGTCTGTGGCATCAATTCCCAAAAGATTAAAACGTTTTACTTGAGTTAAAACGAAATTCACTTCAATGTTAATAAAAAGTGCGTCATAAATCCAAATTCGGTTAAAATCCAAATGAAAATATACTCAATTATTAATACCTATTTAATTTAAAGTCGTGTAACCGAGGATTGTATAATTTGCACTCGAATGGGTCGCTAAAAGTTTACCAAAGGGGTATTTGCTGTGTGGGGGGCGTGGGGGAGGGGAGGGGAGACTAATACCCGGTAGGATGCAATTAGCTGGAGCTAATCTGTCGTGTAATGATCGAAGTTTTATGTATGAATATGATTACTGAAACAATATTGTTTTCAGTCTAAATTAATGCCTTTCATTTGGTATTTTCTATTTGCCAATGAAAGATATGAAAAAACATTGTTAAATAAATTATGGATTACCCTTGCTGTTTTCCAAAACAGAGTCCCATATAACTTTAAAGTGAATTGCTATCAATTCTGTGAACAATGTTGTATCGTAAGTGACATACATTGAAATTAAAGACCCTACAAACAAAAGCATTTGGTAGACTGACCACGCTCGTGTCAGGTGCCAGAAATATTCAGTTCATTAATAAACATCCAAACACTCGTAAATAAGGTTTTTAACATTTACAAAAATCACAATTAAATCGATTTTAAGTCTTCATTAACATTGAATTTGATTTAGTTTAAAACTTATTAAACTTATTGACATAATTTCGTTTTGCAATTCGAGGTTTACAAACAAATAAAATTGGATAACATTCTCTTCGTATATATATATATATATATACTAGCCTATAGCTATATATACTAGCCTCAGGCCCAGGCGCGGCTCGGTCACAAGTTCTACGAGCGGAGCTCATGTCACGTAGTTAATGACAAAAATTGCTCAATTTCTGTTTAACCATAACAGAAATTGAAAAACAAATCTATCCTTTCAAAAGATTTGTTTAGGTAACCCCACTTTATTCTGTATACGTTTTATACCATTAATTTCAACTTGAATTTAATCTTTATATAACTGTCACTCGAAAACAAATAGTTCCCAACACTGTACGAGAGGCAGAATCGCAGTATGACTTGGAAATAGATGCAGGTAGGGTCACTACTTCAGGTCTGCAATGCTACCTTTGTCAAGTTTGGCTCGTTACGTCGCTTTGTACCTAACTTATACTTTGAGGGACGGTGCTGTCGGATATGCTAAGTTGAACATTACTGTATTTCGTTATAAGGTCTAAATGTAGATATTTATTCTTATGACTAGGAATCGGTGCCAATATTTGTGTAAATGTCTGAGTTGAGGGATATTTTTCCTGTTTTGTAATGTTTTTTGTTTCTATTCAAGATTGTCCATATTAAACGCGGCTTTTCTAACGAATAACTAAATACGGCATAAGCATTATTGATAATTAAATACTGCGAGAGAATATTAGGTGGATCCTTACTATGTTTTTTTTTTTTCACTTTCCCTCTATTCTGATATTGTATGTATAATATGTAATAAGTTATTCAAATTTAAAATTATGTCTTAAACTTATACACTTAAAATGCAATTTCGTATGTTATCTATCTATAATTGTTTGTTTCAGCGAATGAGAACCGAAACTCTTGTAATTGTTATTTTTAAAATTCATTTAAACGTACCGATGTCTGATTAACATTTAATTTTTGAGCATCCCTGAACCCGGGACTCTCCCGTCATCTCAGTTATTTTTAATAAGTAGCCTTCAAAGCGTTTCGAGGCGATGCGTCTCGTAAGAAATGTTTTAGGGACGCTTCAAGTTTTTATAGCTGGAATGAAATGGAATAAATAAATACAGCAAAAGCGCTTGTATTTTCTCGGTATAACGTCGATACCTTATCTTGATCTTGAAAGGTCATACATTTGTTCAGCCATTTTTCTGAATTTCACAGTTAAGTATACGATTTTTCCCATAATACATCTTGCTGAATCTTCTCTGAAAAAAATGGTGCCCCAACCAGTGCTGAAGTATTTCTATATGAGATGACATTTTAAATGCGCTCGTGGAAGATAGCTGGATAAATGGATGGAGACCTAGAGGGTAGGCTAGGTGTAATGTCGCTTGCCATCAAAGTTTATGCTTCTTGGATATTTTATTACGTTCCATCGATGTTTGTAGAGGCAGGTGCAAACTCGTTGAGTGAGTTTTCTGATCCTTGTTTTACCTCAACGGTTTCCTATTATCAATACTAATATTATAAAGTTGAAGAGTTCGTTTGTTTGTTTGAACGCACTAATCTCAGGAACTCTCGGTCCGATTTGAAAAACTCTTTCAGTGTTAGATAGCCCATTTAGAAGGCTATAGGCTGTATATGTAGCACGGACGATGCCGGAACGGACCGCTAGTATACAATAACATGCAAGAAAGAAAGTTAAAGAAACTTTTATGTAATTTTTATATAATAATAGCCGTCCGCCCTGTCTCCGCTCGATACTGCATTGTCTTTTTTATATGAATAGATCTCGAGTCTATAGCTCGTCAATGTCACAATAATGTCATGAAAATCGGTCTAGCGGTTCTGAAAGAGTTCAGTGCCAAACACACGCAGAGAAGAAATATGTATAAGGATAATGCTTACGCATAAATAGGCATTATGTAAAACACCCTAAAACGAAATATTGTAACAGACAGCACGTTTTCTCCCTGTAATGGTATATCAAAAGTGCCGAGAATGATTTTGAATAAAAAAGGAATTAATCTGCATTGTGTCAGGGTTCTTACAAAAATATGTGACGGCAATATGTGGAAATTGGTTAAATTTGCTTCCGCGGAGGGTAGCAGGGTTCGCGTAGACGGTGGGTTGGTTACCGGGTGTGTTAACGATATGGGGATTTTGAACCTTCATTAAAAAAGGAGCATATCAATTTGATTTTTTTTATGCCTTTTTTACCTTAGAAATTTCTTTGGTCGTACCGATTATGATGATTCTTTTATTTATTGAAATGTGGGTGCCTACCGTGTCCCATTTAAATTTGGTCCAATTATGGTGACTTTTGCTAATAATAGTTATTTAAGCTATGTGCTCCGGTTACTTACGGTTGTAAATTAGGTCTATTTATTTGTCCACGTATGACAGCGTGTCCCAGATACTCGTATATCAGTAATATATACAGTAAATTTCGTTTTATAACCGTCATAAAGTGTATTTATAAAGCTCATATGAATCACTGGTAAATAATTACACAATTCATATTTATATAACATAAACACGCCTGGTCTATGTCCCACTTGGGAACCACTTTTCACATCACCAATATAAGTACATACAAATAGAAATACCGTATTTTCAAAGTGATGTATTCAAAGTATAAAGTGAAACAGTCCCTGGGGCGAGTCTGTGCCCCATTCCCCGCGATCGTGACGATTCGAAAGAAATACATCTGTGTAACTGAGCGATTTATTTACTGAAATGAATTGGTGATTTGCGGTATGGTTTATCGCGTAATGGCTGCCTTTTAGCGTAAGGGTTTCTTGTATGGCAGTAAATAAACGACTACGTCGGTAAAATATAAAATGCGTTGTCATTAACGTTGGTTATAAGAAGGTAGTTAATGTTTATTTTATTTTTAAAAGTAGATAAGAAATAATTGTTTTATTTACGCATTTGGTGAACTTTCAACAAATCGCTTCAAATCTTTAAAATTTCTATTGCTTTTTGAATTATTTCCACAATTAAAATTGTTAAATAAAAAGTTTAGTGGTTTAGGTGTGATGAAGAAGCAGACATGCTTGTCGAATCTAATGGACTAATGATTACTCACATAAAACCGAATAAAGCATAAACTTAAACTCTATAAAACATATTATTCATAGTGCTATACATTTTCATATATATTTAACTCGCTTCCATTTCCACGTTTATCAGCTGCAATCTAAATTAAATTATATCTACAAAGCTCGAACGAGAAAATTGGACAACCTTGTGTGTGAAGTAAAAACATTTGAGGAAACCAATTAAGGGGTATGGAAGTGGCGTGTGTGTTTACCTTTTACGAGTATCGAGCTACTGGCTTCAGTGGTGTAGCACAATTAAAATGTTATGCCGCTCGTGTGTTCAATTTAATCCAAATTTGGTAAGCAGTTTTGAGTGATACTTCAACTGACTTCAAAAAGAGGAGGTTATCACTTCGACTCTATTCTTTTGTGTATGTTACCACTTAATTTTTTACTGTGTTAACAGATTTTTATGATAGTTTTTTTTATTTGAAATTGGTGTCTCTCATGTAATCTCATTTAAATTTGGTCTAGTTCTGGCTATATGCTGGCGCTTCTGATTCTCTATTTATGTTTTTCATACGATACCGAATTACTGATACGATTTAGCCCTACACTATATTTGCATATGTTTAATTTTTTAATTTATTCATTTATACGAGCAAATTTTAAAAGGGTCATTTTGTTAGTAACAATATGCTTAAAAACTATGTATATTTAAAATCAACATATGATAAAAATAGTTATCTATTTGGGTATAAGAATTTTAACAACATTACACCTAATAATACCGTACAATTGTCGCCAGGCCGTCCTATTACTATACCAATTAGCACGGGATAAATTCTATGAAGATTTCGTGCCAAAAAATATTTCAATAGTCGGAGGGAGCTATAAGCTTCGTCATAACGGGGCCAATTCCCAATAAAGCCTGGAGGTGATTTAGCGAATTCACGAGATACTATTATTTTTGGACTAGACAGCTTTTGAACGCTGAATTGTGTCAATTTAGGTGTATTTTTGCTGTTTTTTCGCATGGATGTGTTAGGGAAGTATGTATTTTTATAACGATAGTTGTGATTAGCTACATACTTCTTTCTTTCATCTTCTTTCTACATCATCGTCTGATGATAAACTATAAAAAAATATTTTGCTCCTACTACATTGTACTTAAAAACCGGTCAAATAAGTGTCGGACGCGAGGAATCGAGGGTTCCGTACAAATATGATAAAGAGCTGTAAAAACAGTGATTTGAATTACATACTAATACATCATCTCTCAAAAGTTCAACTCTCTATCTACGGTGCATTACATACAACCTGGTGACAGACGGACAGATAGACAGATGGACAGTTAAGCCTTAGTAATGGATTAAAACATGTACCTAAAACGTTTAGGTTACTCTAATAATAGACTGTATAATAAATAAGCCAATCAATCTACGGTGTTGTTGAGCTAAGGAGATTTGAATATTATTAACATAAAAATGACGCGAATTTAAAATTCTTTCTAACATCAATTTTTTCGTTGCTTTACCGGTAGCAACAATATCACTCACGCGTAATTTCATAGACGCTCACTCGAAATTGCTATTTCAATAGAAAATTTCCCATCGCATAATATTCCATTGGCACCTTTTATTTAATTTACGATAGTGGCATCGCAGAGTATACTGCTCGCGAATAAATCCAATATTTGGTGTTATGGCGCAGTAAAAGATATTTTACAGTCTCGTTTATTTTAGAACAATCTATGGATATTGTTTATGGTTTAAATGTATCGTAAACTCTACTTGCTGTTTCAACATTTATGAATCTTTATTTATGAAACAGTCTATATAATAGTAAATAATCTATATAATATAATATACTGTAATTAGTGGCATTTATAGCAGAATTATAATATCAAACCCGAAACTTTTTTCTTTTGTCAAATATAATTGATAATTTATTTTTTTTTCGCCTGGTAACCTTTTAGAATTAAAAAATTAGCTAGCATTAGCTCCAAAATCTCTATGAAATTTATTTAATTACAAACGGTCGGTCAGGTATTTATTTATTGTATTTATGTAAAGTCCTATACAGAATGAATTTCCCTGTCTTTCTTTCTACAATTTGATCTATTTTTGGAAAATATTGATCCAATCCTAAAAGTGGACGGAGAGTCTAGCTCGTGCAACCACCGCCTCATGCATATGCACCAATTGTATGAAACGATTTCATTTTGCACTTAATTTAATAATTCAAATCAAATATCCTTTAAATGTAATTAAAATATACATAACATAATTGTTTTATTGAAACCAACAAATAAGAGAAATAAAATAAACCCAGTCCTGGAAGTAAATTGTCTTTTCAATTGAACTGAAGAAATTAAATTGATTTTTCTTACAAATGAGAAATTTTGAAAGAATAGAAAAAATTTGATCACGAGGTAGGATTATAAAGCATTTCAATGCTATAAAACTAAAAATTAAATGATTTTTCTTACATAGATATAATACATACATACAAAATTGTAAAAATATTTCCTTAATAAAATAAAACAATCTACGTTTTTAAATGAATCTAGATATAATTGTTAAGTACAATCTAATCTATACAAAAAATGACCGTCAAATAACCAGTGATATTTAAACCATCATAAATTCATAACAATCAATAAGCCATAAGTTTACTTCCGCTTTCGAGAGACCGAATACATACAAAAAAAACCATTCAAATATTCTACTGTCGTTGAATTTGACCTGCGTTATTCGACTAAAAAAAGACACAATGGGTCCTTTTAAAAATTTACTTAATTTGAGAAAAATCTCGCATTGTTCGAAGTTGGGTTGAAAATTTCGCCATTATAAATGTACGGCCCAGTTTCGTTTCAATTCTGCTTAGTTTATTGTTTTAATCTTTGTTTAACTATACACAATTGTTTGTTTTAATATATAGCTTTATCGATATATAAATATGACGAATTCGGAGTATGTTTTAACTTTTCGTGGATTTTGTATAAGTGTTTCTCTATTTATGAATCTACTAAGTTAACATGAATTCACGATTTATGTAATCAAAACAAATATTCATATAAAATAACAAATATTTTATAAGAAAGGAGATGAATATATATAATTATAGTTATAATTGTTAGTTGTGCGCCAGAAGTACGTCGTAAAAATGGCTTCTTTCACGTCGAGGTCCATTTGAAAGGGCCTTGTATCTTTATTTATGTGATATGTGATATGAATATGGTGTACGTCCTTCTGAAGGTTCAGTCTTTGTTAGCCGCGCCAATGTTACAATATTGTCATTATATTACAGTTTATTATAATTTTATATAATAGAAACGTATTTTGTTTTTGTTTATATGATGTTTTTACTATTTATTTGCCCGCGATGATGGTATCATACATATAAACCTTCCTCTTGAATCACTCTATTTATAAAAAAAAATCCGTTGCGAAGTTTTAAAGATTTAGAGATACATAGGGACATAGGGACGGAGAAAGCGACTTTGTTTTATACTATGCAGTGATTTCAATGCGCGCGCGATTTGCCTATATACTATTTTATTAAAACAGACGTTTCCCATAACAGCCACCCCTATTTTACTCCCTTATATTTTGCGAAATGTAGCTTATGTCCCTCTGAAACGTACACTTTATCGGTAGATGAAAATTTTGCCACATGTGGGTAGCATTTATGGTGTGGGAATGTAATGAACCAACATATTATAAGCGCAAAAATGAAACATTAAATTTTTTTAATTAAAAATATGTATTAAGAATTTGTATGTATATTAAAATGTTTAACCAGTTTTAATATTAAAAATATTGTTGTGCATATTTTAGTTGGAAATTGCGGAATAAGAAAATAAAATGTAGTCTTCATATGCGATAGTGAATAACTAAAATATATTTCCTTATCGCAACTGCTTGCGGAATTGTTAGCAGCAGCCGGAGGGCAAATAATATTCGTTTTTATTAATATTATAATGCCCCTAGGATAGCTGCTTCAGTGCAGTAGTTGCTGCTTTAGCTCTCATAACAAGTTCTATATGTTATACTAGCTGCTGCCCGCGGGTACACTCGCTTTAATATGTCACTTTTTTAATAGTTAAACTATATATACATCTTTTGGAATTTATAAATTTTGAGGTGATTTGAAATGAGCATTTCAAAGGCGATATAGATGATGATACTCTCGAGCCTCTATCGCTAGACACAAACATCATGTTAAAATGTTACTCCGATGCGAAGTCAAACAAGAACGGACAAACATAGCTTCGAATTTTTAATATTAGTAAGGATTCTAAAATTGATTCACTAATTCTGTTCTGTGGCGTTACATGTGGTAAACGTTCCATAAGATTAATATCATATATTATGAGATATCAAGAATAATAGTTTCATATTATTCAAATGCAAAGAAAGAAAAAGCCTTTCTTTTTATAATATTAACAAAGATAAAGGTATATTGAGACTGATACCCAGTAAATTGGGTAGGATTTTCAACTGAAACTGATTTGAATGTGGGTCCAATAGTTTATGCGAGTGGGGCATGCCCCCGCTATCTATTTAGTGGCAAAAACTGTGGAAGTTGCAGCGTGTCTAATATTTATGAGTATCTCTGTGTGGTGCACGGAGTCGGAGATAGCGGGGAGATAAAATATGTTAGCTTAGTCTCGATAAAATATAATTTATCAAGACTTCTTGTGCGAGTTGAAGCACATTGAATAGTCCGTGGTTATTTTAAAAGACATAAATTGCTATTAACTACAAATTGCTTTTCCGAACATAAACCTTTCTTCTAGAAGGAGGATTCGATTCTCTGTTTTTTTTTTCTTTTTCGTTTAGTTTATTGTACAAGTATTTTTTTTTATATGTAAAGCTTACAAAAACAGGCATTGGATAATCATATTTATGGGTTTATTTTAAATATAATTAGCAAGCTCTTGCTAGATGTAGTAGTTTTAAGATTCCATGAAATATTATTTTATTCGACAACCAAACAAACTAACAGATAACTTCTACTAGATTTACAATATTTTTACTTAATAGTTTAAACAAATATTATCACAAAAATAGTAATTCTAAAGACCTATAAAGAATCTTCACCTAGACCACGGGATACAGGGATTGAAGTCAGGTCAAAGGTCGGAAATAAGGCTACGAGAGATCCCGTTACTTCAACATACTTGTTCCCTCCGTGTTGGCAAACTGAAATCTGAATAATGAGATTGCCATTGACGGAAATCGTTTTGACGATGCGTGGACGTTTTATGCGGTTTTAATAGAATTTTGCTATCACGTAGGTATATTATAAATAATGTGCATTGTTTCTGTCCGTCTTGTTCTTAAGAATACTTTAGAAAAAGTCTTTATTTAATGAAAGCGTGACAACACGATAAAACGAAATATGGCAACTCAACAAAGCAATGGATATAGTTAATTAAAATTAGCAAGTTCGGAAGGTGCTAAACTCAGAATTTTGAAATTTCAATTTGTAGTGGCGGTTAAGGTCTAAAGTTTAAAGTTATAATGCATTTCTTATAAAATGTATTGTTAAACGACATAGAATAGTGTAATGTATAAAAACATATCACTACATAGTATAAAGCAAAGTCGCTTCCCACGTCTGTCCCTACGTATGAAGTTATGTATGTATGTTTAGATCTTTAAAACTGCACAACGATTTTGACAGGGAGTTTTTTAATACATATAGATATAGTGAATCGATAGTTTATGTGTATAATACATCCACTAAACTACTCCGAAATTAACACGTGTCCCTGGCGTTGTTGTTGCGATGGACGACGCTGATCTTACCACCAGGTGACGCCTCAGCTCCGTTGCTTTATCATTTATAAACAAAAAAAACATAACATTTAGAATAATTTGCCTCCACCGGGAACATCAATCATCCTCTTAAGTTTTAAACCTCAATGCGTGTCTAGGGAGCACTCATAATTCCTAAAAACATTAACAAAAATCTCTCGCGGTAAGCCATAAATATTAACTTTGGTATCTTTGTAAAGAATTGCTGGATTTATTGCTGAGTAATCAAAGAATCGCTGAGGAATAAACATTTTATAATGAGTTATTACTGGGGCAGAAGAAATTTTATTTGTAACTCGAATTTTGGTATATTTTTAAGACACAAATTTGTTATAATTAAGCATAGGTATTATAGACAATCATCTTCTTGATTCTCACATATTCGAATCTCTTACGTCATTATCTGTTAACCTTTCGTAGCGTTTAATAAATACTTTTCAGTGCGTATTAAACTTGTACAAAGTTATATTTATACAACGTAAGGTCGGGTTTATTAAAACATGTTGATTCAGGTCCCAGCTTATGATATTTGTTGAGGCTGCGAGCTGAACATTTTTCATCTGTAACTGTATTGTTTGATTTTAACTTCTGTGATATTAAATGTTTGGTAAACTTTGACAAAGAGGCGCTGCGTGTTTAATATTTGTGTGTGTGAGTCTGTGTGTAGATAATAGAGATGTATCTATGTGTTTCTCTTTTCCATAGTAGATACTGCAGAATGAAAGATGCTTCATAAAAAAGATAATCAATGGCTGGGTTTAAATTTGAATGTAACACGTATTAAAAGTAGAGTTAGGAGCTTATTACATAGTAGGTAAAGTATGATCTTTGTATCGTCTTTTATAGTTATTTAGTTTTTTAAGCATTTTATGTACCGGTACTTCTAAGTTTAATTTTTAATTTGATAAAATGTCATGTTCCTTTTATTTTTACGTATTTAAAGATTCCGTTCTAATAAATGTATATTTTTGTTACAGGTAAGAACTGAATTAAATCAGCGTGCACCATATTATTACCTACATCTATGTAAGTTGTATAAATCTATTTTAAGATACAGTAATTGAAACAATATGTCTGCCATGGATAGCTCTTCAAAATTTCGCAAAAGAATCGCCCTGTAGCAAGCCAACATGATACCTTTACATACGAAATAGGGTTGAGTTTCGACAAGCACTCGCAGGATAAATCGTACAGAGTATTGCGGCCTCGACAAGGGATGTTTATTGAAAGCTTATTGAAAATCAGATGAGTCTCGTGTCATAGAACTAAAGTGGTCGAGATGCCGCAAACATGTCAGTGACCGAAAGTTGAAGCATTGCGCCACTTTCGTGATATCAATTTGACTATTACAATAAAGTCAACTTAAACAAGGGACATGATGATATAAAACATATTTACATATTTAATTTGAATTTAAATTTTATGACACACTTGCACTTTCTATCTTCTAAATATATCTGGGCATAAAATAAGTAAAATGCTTAACTATGTTAGTCGTAGATGTGTTGATACCAAGTTGTGAAACCTAATGTGGTCGAGGTGTGGACAGAGGCTGGGGTGTACGGGGGTACGGGCGCATAACCGCAGGGGACACTTGATTACACCCCAATTTAGAGGTAAATTAGGCTATGTAAGGTGTATTATTATTAACATGTTTTATTTATTTATTTGTTGATTTATCTATAAAAATTTAACAGCTTACACACATTCACATATTATTAATTGCCATAATTTTACTATAGTTACTAAGAGTTTTACAATTATTTATGCATTTTACAAAAGCCAATGACTTGACGTTTATGAAAGAAACGGACATTTTTTTCATAAAAATGTAAATAAGGATATTATATGCCGACCTGGTAGGCGCTGTTCTGCCTTACTCTTATCATTTAGGGGTATGATAAATAGATGTTGGCCGATTCTCCAATACCCGATATGCACACAAAATTTAATGAGAATCGGTCCAGCCGTTTCGGAACAGTATGGAAACGAAGATTGTGACCAGAGAATTTTATACATTAGATGAATACGTAGAGAAATGGGACAATGTTTTCTTTGGACACAATTTAATGATAAGGTTATATTTCATCTTTTACATAATAATTAAAACATATTTTTAACTAAAACAACTTAACTTGAATAGTATAAGTACATTTATAAGTAATATAAAATAAAAATGCTATTCCTATTAAAATTAACTCCAGAACCTAAAATAACTTAAACATGAAATGTAAATTTTGTAAGAGCATAAAAACACGAACAAATCCAGTCGCAGATAGCTAGTACACAGCACACACTATCCATACGAGATATCGTGTTTTTAGATCTTTACGTGTGTGCGGAAAAGATTCAATTTTCCGGCTGATTTCGCGTCAAAGCCTTTGACCTATCTTATAATATCGCTTCCGTTGACGGCACGTCATGTGATTCGTAACTCACTATACACATTACTAGCCTATACACGCGACTTCGTCTACTTTTTTGCGGGATAATTTCCCGCAAAACGCTGCGGGATCAGACCTTCATAAGACAGTTTAAGATATCATGTAAATGAATTTAGCTGTTGTAGAGATTAGATAGGACTTAAGACCATCGAATGTGAACTCAAAACATTTTAATTCCAAAGTAATTTTTATACAAGTATAATATAGCTCTGATGCAGCCACTTCAGAGTACCATGCACCTTTAGAAGCAACTGTTTATAAAATCGTTCCCGATATTACCTCACTCTATCATAAAACTAGTGGATCGCTCCGGCTTCGCACGTAGTTCAAATAATGACAATAGCACTCAAGTACCAGGCATATCCAACGGTGAAAGTTTGAAATCGGTACAGCAGTTCCGATATAAGTGCGTTCAAACGAACAAACTCTTCAGATTTATATTATCTATACAGACTAAACATAGCATATATCAATATAACCTTTGTAAAAAAGTTCGAGTCCGAAACTACCATAACCCAGACATTCAGACAAACAAATTGTCGGATTTACATCGATACAATTAACATTATTGACATCAAAGAGTATGCGGGTCTGTAACGACTGTAAAGTGTAGGTTGTCCATAATTATTTGATTCCTTGGATATTGCTGGGTGGCATAAATTTCTGAAAAATTGGGACATTTTTAATTTCACTTATTTTCGTGAATGATTCATTTTGTGTATTGTTATGTACATACAAGTTATCTTTGCGAGCAGAAACACTGCCTGAATCGTGATCACGGGGAGACTAATGTGACCACGCTCGCTGTAAAATTCGTTAAAAAGTCTTTAATTTCTAAACACATTCAACACGTTTCATTGAGTATTATTTTCAAGTTCATCAAAGGTTTCTTTAAATTGACTTCTACGAGGCTTTGAACCCGGTTATATCGTTTGTAATGGTCATATACTCATTGCTTAAAAATAATCTCTATTCATTTTTAATTACCTAGGTAAAAATATTAGGACAGAACGAATGAAATGTACCTATAGATGTAGGTTTCCAACTAAAATGATACATTGTCACATTGTTAGAATTTTATTAAGCCTTATATTTGTTTGTTCATTGAATTGTGACGTCACAAGCGTCCCCACGGTAAATCTTTGCTTCACGTCCATTAATCGTGGCAGAGCTAGTAATTTGTCATACAGTACAATGATGAGTCGAAAACAGTTTTATACAACCTTAACGCAAGGTGATAAAGGGGGTTTTTGTTTGTTTTTCGGGGACATCGTTAAAGAGGATTATACGCTTTATGCGCAAAGATTAGAGGAGGTTTTCGTTTGAGACAGTTTTGGGGTACCTGCCTTTGAAATTTTGGGACGTTTACACGAAAATATAATCGTGTTACGAGTTACATATGATTCTAGTTTTATATGTGATGTGAACTATAAATATTTGTTTTGTATAATCTATATTTTGTTTTGAATTTCGGTCTTAAAAAAGATCAGTGCATTTCACTTGTAACATATTTCCTAATATTATTAATCCGAGAGTGCGTTTGTTTATTTGTCTCGTTTTCACGTCTCACAATTTTATGATAGTTAAGAGGCAAGATAGTGTTTCAAGTAGAAATTATACCACGGCGCAACATCTCATTCCGTTAGGATTTGAAACAATTACAAAAACTGTATTCTTTATATGTCTATCTATCCATACCAACAAAACCCATAGTCTTTTCAGCATTGTGCAGGAATAATGCGTCGGTGTTACAAGTGCTTTTGCATTCCGTTAATAACAGGTGCGTCTGAGTTGTAATGAGATCCTCCATAACACTCTTTTTAATTGACATTTTAGTGTAATTTCTGCATTTTTTTTTTGTGTGCTCACCATCCACCCGGTGTAGTTGTGTATAGAGAAACAAGATGTTCAGTAATGTATCCTATCACCCAAGTCAGTTCATACCCTGTATACCAAATTTCATCAAAATCCGTTCAGTAGTTTCAGCGTGATTGACGGACAAACATCCTAACAAATAAACTTTCACATTTATAATACTAGCTGCGCCCCGCGGTTTCAGCCGCGCAAATCCGTATCCCGTAGGAATATCGGGATAAAAAGTGCCAATATGTTATTCCAGTTGTCCAGCTGTCTACGTACCAAATTTCATTGCAATCGGTTCAGTAGTTTTTGCGTGAAAGATCAACAAACACACACACATCCTCACAAACTTTCGCATTTATAATATAAATAGGATTAATGTTATAATTGAAAAACCTGTCGAAGCAAACGGTCTCTCTCCTCCGACTCCAATTCTCCAAAACTCCAACACGTCTCAATCAAAATTCTATTGCATTCTGGAAGACACAAAACCCTTTGGCCACAGCCAGGTATCAAATCAAACGCGAGATAACAATATAATATTTACTATAAACATGCCATTAAATGGAGCTAGAACTGTCTTCAAGCGTGGAATCCTCGGTCTTGGAGGACTTGGAACCAACTTTGTAGTCATAGAAGAAGTGGAGGCCATGGGGCATCTCGCGAGTACTGTTCCTACATCTGTTATCGTGTATCTTGACAAACACTGGAAATAAATTGTGTTAGAAATAAAAATATTTCCATTTTTATTTGTTGTGTTGAATATTAGTTTGATCGTAATAAAAATGTATTGCAATTCTATACTGCCTTATTGATACAGTCAGTTATCGCCAGTCACAAAGACTGTTAACAAAGTGAGGGTAGTTGGGCCGAACGTTGACTAATCAACGTACGAACAACAAAGCACACAGAAATTTATATGCGTAAATGAACACAACTTATAGTTATAGTCCCCTACTTAACACAATTTATAGTTGTCTCAAAAACTATTGTAATATTTAAGCATAAATAATATATAAGTTCATAATAAAACCGATTTAACAATAATTATGTTAAGAAACAGTATTTGAAAGTCAGTATTGAACCAATTATGCGTGTGTATAATTATCTTTTTATTTCTAAACGAATGGTTTATGTTAATGGTTTTTTGAGCAGTTAATTCCATGTTAGGCATTTTATAAACATTTTGATGTAAACATGCGGGCTACAATCTAACAACTCGATCGAATATTTAGAAACATTTCACAAGCTCACTTTACCAACTTTAAAAAAGAGGAGATTCTTAAAAATATTGTAATTTTTTTATACGTTATAATATTTTT
>NW_024045138.1:1146314-1154924 GCF_012273895.1 Zerene cesonia | reverse complement strand
GACAGATTCGAAATTCAAATGTAATATTTTTTTATAATTAAGTGTAACAGTATTTATGGCCAGACTAAGTATAATGTTGAGAAAAATTTTTCTATTCTTTCAAAATTTCTCATTTATAAAGCATTTCAATGCTATAAAACTAAAAATTAAATATAATGTTTATAAATAAAAGTGAATTACAATGAAATACTTACCCATACTCATCGACATAATTTTTCATAAGACATGTAAACATTTATGAACATTTTTTAGAATTAGATAGCTTTTTTATATATTAATATTAACTCAATTTTACTATATTTAATTATTTTAGAGAAAATGTATATGTCAATGTAATAGCTATAAATCTCATCATAATTAGTCATCATACTCGTCCCATCCTGACAGTTCCTGTACTGCATCATGCAAGTGCTTTTGAAAGACCTCCTGGCGCGCTGGTATCCCCCGCATATCCACAAAATGGATGGGTCGTTCCATTTCTTGACCATGTCTTCGGGACATTTGGGACATTTCCGGTGCCATTTTCTCCTTGAAATATGGACAACATGTTTTATTTTATTTTTTGCCAGTTAAATGTCACTTAAAAAAAAACAATTTGGAAATAGAAGATGTAAATAAACTTTTATAATTAATTCGGTTATTTACTTCGCATACTCATATTCTTACGTAGGTAAATTACAAATATACCATATATAATAAGGGCAATTAATAATAATAAAAACGATAGACGACAAAGTGTATGATGTATATGGATTAAGAAAGATGTTACCATCCTCTCCTCTCCACGGAGGATTTTGGGTGTTTCTTCTCATCTGAAGACACATCGGAAGATGACAATAGCTCCAAGCTGTCGTCGACCTCATCTTTACTATTTGATGCTAAAACTATAAATACTAGCTTCATTAAAAATCTTAATTTTAAAGGCATTTCCTTAAAACATACCGAAGAAATTATTTTGTATGTATCATCGCTGACATTACCGTAGAAATAGCTTCGTATTTATTTGTTTATGTAACTCTTTAACTGTACATAAGGCGACTTTATTAATCTTATAAAAAGCGGAGTTTTTTACGTCATCGTCGGCAATAGAGCTGATGGATCGCCTGGTGGTAAGCGCTGCCTCCGCCCTTGAACATTTGGAGAGGCGTTAGGTCGATTGCATACCTTACGCCTTTTTCTCATGGTTGTTTGTTGTGTATATGATTATATAATAAAGAATTGAAATAAATAAAATAAGTAAACCGTGTTTAATAATTTTTAAACTACGTGTGTTATATGAAACAAAAAATGTGAAGTTGAACAGATAACTGACAAAATCCCTTCGTCTAAGACTGCGCTTATAACACCAGACCACGTGCCTGAAATATAATAACGTGCAGAATCAAGAAAGTCTAGTTAGCTGAAACCTTCGAGCTTTCAACTCCAAAGTTTTGTTATTGACCAAATGAGGTAAGAAGTCGGAGTTACATAATTCTGAGTCAATTCGTTTGATGTGAATTTCTCGAGCAGTGAGTATTAGGTAGCGATTGAATGAAATTTAAAAAATTGTCTCAGATAACTCTGACTGTAAAAATTAAAATCTCCACTGTGTTATGTACACGTTGTACGTGTACACGTTTATGTCAGGAAATAATATTAAGTGTTTTATAGTCCATTTGTTTATGAAAGCAATTTAGCGTTCCTCATTAATATGTTATAACATTGTAAGTGAATTGCCCCGCGAATCATAGCTAATTAAAGATATATATATATATATATATATATATATATATATAATAGATTTATTTAGTTTTTAAAGTTTTTATATAATTGATACATGAATTACCAGTAAGCCGATGCCCTGAAGAAGAAGAAGTGGATCTATCCTTTCTCCCTTTTATCTTCCTTCTTGTTTCTATTACTTCTCCTTCTTCTTTTAGATCGTTCTCGATTTCTTTAATTGTTGTGTTATCTTCTAGTGGTGTTGTTATATGAACTGAAAATTATAATTTTATATAAACATTAAAGTTTTTTTTAATTATTCTAATAAAAACAAAGTAACGATTTCAACTAGATGTGTTATTAGGTCTTCAGTATAAATAACATGAAATCTAATTCTAAATTATTTTTATGATTTCAATCTTTTTCTTATTATTATTTTAATATGAGAAAGCTTGTTAAAATAACGTAGATAATGACGTCATTAAATTAACAATTAGAAGGATCATCCGAAAGAAATACTCAATAACCTCACACACATAACGTACCGAGAATTATTAAAACGCCTATCTCCGCGCACAGCCGCATATTTTCCAATTCACTTAAAGCCCTTTAAAATGTATGAAAAATCATAAATTCGCGCCATAACCCGTTATCGATGGAAAATAAATTATTTTGAGAAACAGTGCTGATACGATTTTATTGGTGTACACGATGCCAAATTTTGTTGAATGTGGCTCGAGTGATGCTGGACTTTGTGTTTCATTCAATGAAAACCACTGAAACGTCAATAGAATTGCTTGCTAGAATGATTTTTTATGTCATAATGTCATAGCGGGAACAAGAGTTGGTTCGCGTGACGATAAGCCATCCGCCCATGAACATTCGCAGAGATAGTGCTTCTACGAATGCGTTGGCTGCTTTTAAGGGTAAGGTATAGGGAAAGTCTGACAGAAGGAAAGAAGGAATGGACTGGGAAGGGTGAGGAAAATGAAAGGATGCTATCGAAACGGTTGTCAGTTTTATTGTGATTTTTATTATAAATTGTATTATTTAGAAATGAAAAACTTTTTAATCGATTTTAAACGCGATTTATTCATTATATTATTAACCCGACGTTTCGAACACTTTACAGCGAGCGTGGTCACGGGGAGACTGGTGTCAGTCTTAAATCCGTTAAAAATAATTTCTTTTGCAATTTCCAAATATATAATACTCGCGTAAAATCAAACACAAGAATTGTATTATTGTTAAAATTATGTTTTATATTAATTCATTCTGTTTAATTGTTTCAAATAATTAATGAAGACCGGAGGAGATCTATTAAAAAATTGTCAACAATATATATTTGGACACAACGAAGTTTCTATTTAATAATTTAAACTATTCAACAAATGGTTGTCCTTGCATAATGTTTTCAAATAAAACTAATGGTTTTAACAAAAAATTCATTAATTTACCGAGTACACAAAAACAGATTTAAGCAATTCCCTTCAGCAAAGCGTCAAAAATAACAGCGTCAAATTAATCGTTTCATTACTGACAGTATTCTAAACAAAGGATTTCAATTACGAAATCCAGTAATATCACCATTACCTCCATATGGCGCTTAATAAATACAAATAGCTATTCTGAACACGGGTCGCTATAATTTATCAAATATATTTGTTGACCCGCTGTTTTACTTAATTCATTACATTGTATATTGCTTAAACTGTGTATACGAGGTTCGAAAAGCCAATAATTAATTAATAAGTGAAGCTGTGCCGGTTTGAGGGGCAGAAAATTAACACAACAGTCTGTTCTGTTCGTGATTTCGGATTTGTTGAATGTTATTTTAAGTATTTACAGCGTATTATTTAAGTTTCAACATTATAATATTTATAAAACATTAATTTAAGACATTTTATATTTAGTTTATCAAATAAATTAATTAAAATAATTGGAAATGTTTAGTTATCATTCTAATATAAATAGAATCATATCCCAGAAACACAAAACATCGAAATTTAAGTCCTGAGTTATGGATGGCGTAATTCGATATTATTTCATGTTAGCACAGATAAAATAATTCAATACCGAATATATAAGTAAATATAGGAGATGTATTTTTATATCCCGTTCAATTTTAAAGTTATATATTATATAAATGTACCAGAAAATGGATAAACCTATACATATGTTACACACATATTACATGCTTTATTAAATGTCTATCAAACTTAAACGGATTCGTTAATATTTAACTGGATACATACATAAAGTTAAATAACAACTACTAATGGATAAAAAAGTAGTTCTAGCTGAAGTTGGGACAAATCAAAGATCAGAAGATTTGTTTAATCAAAGTTATTCAAAGGGGAAAAAAACTCCCAATGGTCCAAAAGACAGTGTAGATAGAATGTTTAATGCCATAATGAAAAATTACATACGTCGTGAATGAAACAATTGAAAAACAGGTTTAAGGTAAACGGCATAAAGTCAAAATAATTTTCTTGAAGATAATATAGATATATTTTAAAATATAATTAGCACAGTTTTCGTCAGTTATACTGACATGCAATTATTGTATATGATGAATAATTAAAATATAAAATAGGAACCATAGGTCGTGATACTTGCTTTAACAGAATAATACAGAGTGCAGAAGGTTTAAACATTATATATATATATATATATATATATATATATATATATATATATATATATATATATATATATATATATATATATATATATATATATATATATATATATATATATAAATGGTTATCCATAAGGTAAACAAAAGCGAAGCGTTTAAATTCAATTTTATTTATACTCGATAAATATAGAACCAGTGTCTCCCGTGATATGTGCTGTTCCTGCATCGCTTGTCTGATATTTTCACGAACACTGAAAGAAAGAACAAATAAATAAGCTGTATCTATTGTGTACCGTTGACTCTTATATCCTCAACTTTAAGAGAACGTGGCGGCAGTTAAAACGTGGCAGTATTTCAATAAAATCATACTAAAATACAGTTTATTATTAAACCAATTTACTTGATATGAGGCGATTCGTAAGCAACTAATAATACAAAGCTGAAGAGTATATTTGTTTGATTGAGCGCGCTGATCTCAGGAACTACTCGCACGTGATCTCCGAATGCTATTAGCTGTATGAACCACGAGCAAAGCCAGGCTGGACCACTAGTAAACCTACATACGTACACCTTTGTCAGAGACTGTGTAAACATTGAAACATACTTACTGGTTCCATCCTGACAGTTTCTATAGCGCATCATGCATTCGCTCTTGAAGGACCGCCTGGCGCGCTGGTACGCCGCGCAGATCCATTTTATACCGAAGTTAATATACTTCTTCATCATATCCTGAGGGCACGGGGTGCATTGTCGGTAGGTTTTAGTACTGAAATTGTATTATTATATATATATATATATATATATATTGTATTTGATGGATTATTGTTCTCATCACGACTGACTTTTCCTGTATCACTCTTTTATTCTTTGCCTTGTGGTAAATTTGCAATAGATTCGAATCCATCTTAGATTTTGACCCATTATAAATGGACAGGTTTAATTCGAACTTTGTACAAACTTACGCTCGTCGAATTTCTTTAGTTTCAATGGAAGATGCTTCTGAAGACAAACTTGAAGAGACACTCCCAGATCCGGATGAGAGGGAACTGAAAATCGCAAATGAATATTAAATAGCAAAATGTTTTATGGTTGTTGAACACTTAGTATATCATCTTGTATTAGTGTCCTGCCCCGCTGTCGCCTGTGGTAGATATATGTCGTATATTACTCAATGAGGATGTAGTTTTATAATCGTGGAAGAAAGTTTGGATGAAATCATCACAAACATACATACAAAAAGATAAATGTTTTATCTTTGTAATAGCATTTTAAATTTACTTAATATGGTTGGTAAATATGGAACGCAGACGCAACGAAAGCTTGAAAGAAGTATACACTCGTATTTAATAGAACAAGAAATCTACATTTCATATCATAAGAAATTGACGTTTGTTTTTGTCGATCTACAAAGTCGGATTTTTTCTTGATAGCAACAGTCAAATAATAATAAATAAAACTTAAGAAAAAGCACAAAACGGATTTCTTACAAAATCTCTCTCGTGAATAGATTGTTTGTTGTTTGATTTATTTATTTAAAGTTACCAAACAACTATTACATTAAATAGATTAATCGTGTATGTGTAACGAATGAAACCTATTCACAGCCTTAAATAGGTTAAATCAAAATAAACCATAATTTAAATTGTATAAATGAAGTACGTCAGGAACCTGCTTTTGAAGTCAGCGCTCGACTTCTGATCGCTCCAGCTCTCCCCTGACGACTGGCTCTCATAGGCGTACCAGTTCTGTCCTCTATGCTCAGCATCGCCATATGCAGCGAGGTTGATATTGTCTCGATTGCCCTCGAAGGGTGTTAAGGTTAGCTGGCTCTTAACTGAAACGTGGTTAATATTGGATGTTCGCAAGAAAGACCTCCCGTATGTCTTTATATGCTGGTGAACAACTTTACTAATCTTAGTAGAATGTAAAATATAAAATATATGAGAAGGATCTTAGGAAAGTTATCCTGCAAAAACCCTTAAATATAATAAGTAATAAGTATGTATCCAACAGAGCATTGGTGGCGCAGTGGATAGGACCTAACTCAGGATTAGAAACTATGACGTTCGATTATGGCCTGTACCTTCATGGGAGGCCCGTGTCGTTGCAATAGAGACATATATGATGATGAATAGCAATTTATGCTAAAGTAATGTTTTAATTTTTAGTTTTGCTACGGTTAGGCAAGATACGCAGGTTCGAATCCTGCCTCGTGATCAAATTTTTTCTATTCTTTCAAAATTTCTAATTCTAAAGTAATGTAATTTATTTTCCAACAAAATTATTTTCTATCATACATCGGTAAACTTGATTTCATTTAGAATCACAGTTCTTTTCAATAAAGGATCAATATAAGAACGCAGTAACCTTTGCAGAGACCAATAAATGAGTCCATAATACGATAAAACCCGTGAAGCAATCGGCTAACAAAAAATACAGAGCAATTAAAACTGATTTCCCCAGAGCTAGCAAGTATAACTGAGATACAATGACTCCTGAAATATTCTAGTTTGTAAATAATCCTCTCGGTCTATTGGGAAATTTAGTTATCTGAAAATATAGTTTGTGAACTCGTTCATAAGCGGACAAGAGGAAACTGGTCTATGACGTATTTGTTCATATCCATGAACACCATCCATCACGAACAAAAAATTGGTTTTTCAGTAATTGGCTTTCTATTATTATGAAACAGTGCTTATGCAAGGCAAGAATGTATACTGTCATCTCAAGTCCCAACAACGAAGGAGGTTAGTCGGGAACCTCTTTAATATTTGTATGTTTGACAGGAGTTAGTGTCATTTATTTACATAAAAAAAACTACGCAACGGATCTTGATGGATCGGATCTTGATCTTGGGGTTTTTTTTAATAGATACAGTGATTCAAGAAGAAGGTTAATATATAATAACATTATTAAACCACTCCGAATTAATGCGTGCGCAGCCACGGGCAAAAGCTTATAATTTATAAACTACAATACCTTGAATCGAAAGCAATATGGAATACCATGCGACTAACGCGCGCGCGCGGCGCTCCATTACATTTTTACGTAATGCGAAGTTTAATACTAAACATTTATATTTCCAATACCGGTTTATAGCTATATGAAATATTACAATATCTTCCAATGCAAATATATTTTACAGACTGTATAAAATATATTAGAATATGTAGCTTTAAACATTTCGTATTCGACATTTGATTCCTGTTATCATATTTATTTGAATATTTTTATTCGTCGATTTTTACAAAAATTCCCAACTGCCGATTTGTGTGTAAATATGTTTTATGTATTTGAAGACATTAATAGCAAGTTTAACAATTATCAGATGTGCTCTATTTTTATCTGTCAGTTAAAGTTTTAATATAAATAAGTGACTTTATTAAGGCAATTATTCTGTAACCATTTTGCCATCAACAAAAGTGGACCATAAATGTTTAAATTATACTAACTGCCCCACGGATTCGTCCACATCTAAAAATGTAGTATTATAGCCTGTAGTCTTACTCAGTGAATGAATTATTGAACACATAAATTTTCAATTCGAACCAGTAGTTCCTTTATATATATAAGAATAATATGTTGTTTTTTTGTTTATCACTGGTAAATATGAACTATAAGAATGAATAAATAAACATTTTTTTACTAAAAAGTATGTCATCTTTCTGACCTAGATTTAATCTAGATATCTGACTTTGTCTATCTCCTTTGCCGAAGGTTCTCCCTCCCGGGTAAGTATCTGAACTGTTCATTACGCGGTCTACCGTATTGCAGAAGTTGTACCGAGTTTCTGGCGCTTTCGTAATTCAAAATTCAAACTTAAACAACTAGGCTTACAGATACTCACAAGGCTTGCCCGGGTTGAATCAAGATAAAAAATAAAAATAAATTTATTCAAAAACACGAAAAGACGCGGTTTCGAATCTTGCCTCATAATCGATTCTTTTTTCCGAAGCTATTAAAGTAATAAATATCTTTGTACTAGCGATACCATTTTCAAAATTCGTATAGCAGCTTTTGAGTTTATCCATAACCAGCTGCTCGCCTCGGCTTCGCCCGTAATACATATATATATATAGCCTATGTCACTCAGTGCAGTTGCAGCTTTCCAATGGTGTAAGAATTTTTTAAATCTATCGAGAAGTTTTTCCGTGAAAACGTTAAAAACATACAAAAATACAAAATTTTTCTCTGTATACCTAGTCTTGCCATAAATATTGTAATAAAGAAAAAAGAAAATTGTTAACTGCAAATAACATTTATTACTT
>NW_024045138.1:1135476-1145314 GCF_012273895.1 Zerene cesonia | reverse complement strand
TATCCAATTACATATCTTGTTATGTTTTAAAGAGTGCATGAGAGAGAAAAGAAATATTTATGAAAGTTGTATTATAAGAACGGGAAAAAAATTACAATAACGCTTAGTAGGTATTTATTAAAGTCGATTCGTGCTTTGTCTTAACTTGCTACTTAAATAATGTAATGTAAAAAAAATTAAATAATCGAATCCATTTTCAATGCTCGCCGTTGTCTTTTGGATCTGAAATGAAAAATAAATAGCTTTTAATATCGTAACTTCACTGGAAAATGAAAATTGTGTCAGAAATTATGAAATCTTATTGACAAAAAATTTGTGCAAAAATTTGTCTGAAATTTGAGACTTAAATTAACTAAACATAAGTTGGTGTCTTACAGAAACCGAATCTGTTAGTAATTAAATGTTAATAGAAATAGTAAATTTACTTGATTTTAATAAGATTGTAAGATAAAAAGTAAAAAATGTGTGTAGAAAATAAGTCAAACCTCAAACTGATATTAGGCACAAGGATTTCCCAGGCAAAGGGTGAAAAGACTTCCGTTCCTTTCCTTGAAGCAGAAGCACGCTTGGCAATTGTGATGGTACTTATCACCGCTGTACTTGCAGAGACCTGGACCTGGTGTGTTTCGAAAGGGTTGATCAGACTTGTTAAATTTATATTTAAAGCTTTGCTTTATGTGGGAGTCGAGCACACTCTGTCACGAATTGGGCCAGCTCGCACCTAGGAAGTACTGCACCCTAACAGTAGACCGGCGTGTATTGGTACCATGCTACTGTGTTTCGTATTAGGATTAAAAAAAAAGATATCCTCATTTTTGCTCCATTTAAAAAACAATGTCATACTAATTATATAAGAATTTGACAATAGTATTTTCCTAGACGAACTTTCAAGGCAAAGAATCCCATACAAAGGCCGGCCAATAACGAGGTTTGGACTCTTTAGGTTATTGGCGTAATTTAATGTGATTGCTTCTATACTGAGTGATGCGAAAATTGTTTACGTCAATAATAATACAATTTTGTTATACTATATTAATCAAAATAGTTGCTTTGTAAGTTATGTAATGTTGCATCAATAACTTATGAAATAAATTATGATACCCAGTATGTTTGGAAAATAATGACGAGACATTTTTTATGAATAGTATTTTAGAAAGAGTTCTAGTTAAGACTATGTTGCCTCTACCATGAAATAATTGAACATTTCGGGAATTTAATGTAAATGCTACGTTTTCTATGTATTATATGCACGAATAAGAGTAAATATATATCATATATGACATCCTGTACTGAAACTCGCAACCAAAACCTGGGGGACTTAAGAAGTTTGATTAAACAGAATATACTTGAGATCGACCATCTGTTCCATTTTTTAATTTATACCCAAAAACTTTGCACCGCGGAGCGTTCACTTAGAAATTATATGGAACTCGGCCATTTTATTACAAAGAATGCCTGTGTCGTGATCTTGGGTTGTGATTTTAACACGAAACTGTACTTAAGGACTTACCGGAACGGATCAGCGGCCGGCCGGATATCGTTGAAACTTGCGCCAGGCTCTGGGCACCTAAAGAGTATGGCTATTATATTGGGAGCCCTTTCAGAAGTCTCCAGAACATTCTTCACACGTATAAATTGAAAAGCTATATATATTGCTAGTGCGGCTTTTTTTATGCTCATTTTCTTGGTCGGGATCGAACATTTTATATTCAGTATTTGGGTATTTAAGTTTCTTACCAAAAAAGTAAATAATTCTTAACATGATGGGACCTATTGTCACATTATTTGCTCGTTTTTTCATTAAGGTTAGAGGCTATATAAGAAGCCTTTAAACCTACTTCATGACGGGATACGACACGGAGTTGCGTTCTCATCAATGTTACCTACATATATAAGCAAGATATATGAAAAGAACCTTTCGTGCCCTCTTCACAGATATTTTTAATAGTCTGTGCCTGAATTGAATGCAGGCTCTTTTACAAAGCTCACATGATATTATGGCCAATTATAATTCCCTCATTATTATAATTTATACACTAATATATAATAGTCATCATGATACACATGCTCAAACATTACAAACCAAAAATTGACCATACACAGTTTTGTTTAACTATTCCTAACAAGATATACAATGTGTACATTTCATTCACCGTCACGCGATGTCTCGCAGCGTCTGTGCAAATGTTTTGTTTCGTTTCGTAAATAACACCCGTCAAATATATTCAGTTAATGGAATTTCAGCGTCGACTTGCGTTATACGATTTACTCACTTACACGTGTTCCCGGAATGGGGGAGATGATTAAAAATGGGGTACATATTTTATATGATCCTGAACTCAGTTGGTTAGTTATGCATGCTATACAGACAGCAATATGTTTTATCCTTCCAGCGATAATGGAGAATATTGAAAAATTATTTTAATCACCTGTTTCGAAAAATTATTCAAAGATATTTTATAATGCGTATGCGTAATATGTGCTTGTAATTGCAATTAAATAAAAACATCAAAAATTAAATTAAATCTAAATGTAAGGAATTTAAAATTCTTACTTACTTGCGCCACCTCCCAATTGTCCCAGTAGTGCGGAATTATCCCATCCAGCTACTCCAGGCTGATACAAACCTGTAACTTGACCAACTGGGTACTGGTACAAAGATGGGTATAATTGCGACGCTGCAATCGCATTAGTTTGTGCCTGAGCATTTTGGGCTAGTCCAGGATATAGCTGTGATCCTGCAAATGCATTAGATTGTGCCTGCGCGTTTTGAGCTATTCCAGAATATAGTTGCGATCCTGCAATCGTGTTGGACTGAGCCTGCGCGTTTTGCCCTAGGCCAGTTAATCCAGGGTAAAGGGGATAACTTCCATATATACCTGGGTAATTTGAACTAGCTTGGGAATTAGCTATTGCTTCGGCAGAACTATAGGATCCTGGAATTGAATAGGGGCTTTGGGTTACACCAGGTAATGTTGGAGTATATGTGGGAACTGTAACTGTTGGAGTTTGAGGTTGAACTAATCCTGATGTGTCACCATAATAAGGATAGCCATTACTGAAAGGGGAAATGTTCATTAAGCTAGATTGCGCATTAGCTGTAGATTCAGCGGAAGCGGTACTAGTGCCTGGGAAAACGACTCCAAAGGGATATTGATTTGCGGTACTGCTTAGGCCTTCTAGGAATTGTGGATTTGCTAGATTGGGGTTTAATTGTGATAATGCATTCGCTATAGCGACAGCTTCTGACGAAGCTGCGTTAGCAAATGCAGATGCTTCGCTTTCAGCTTGTGCAAATGCTAATGATTGACCCAAACCATACGCATTTGCCTGGGCGTTTGCACTCGCTTCGGCGCTACCATAAGATCCATACGGCGAGATCAATGGCACATCTGAAAGTTAACGAAATATTAGATACAATTTAGGCGTGCAAATTTTTTGACACTTGTAAAACATGTCGACTTAATTAATTTGCAATGTGTATGACAAACCCTGTGTGTTGCTAAACAAAATCTCATTTTCAATTATATATAATGCTTAATATTGCGAATACTTTTCAAACTGAAATAGCGGACATAAAAAAAACAAATGTTCAATACATCGATAAAATGCTAAAATAAATACCGCAGTTTGGTAGAGGAGTGCAGCGAGCGATCACGTAATTAAAAACTGGCTGACAAGAACACACGTTGCAATCTACCACGAATGGCTGATTCGGCATTCGATAACGACATTTCGGCTCTGAAAGACGTAAATTTTTAATCAGATTCACCGTTGTTTACATTGCTAATAAAACAACACATTACTTATCCAATTTATAACGTGGTAAAGCTCACCGATGTACACCAGGCTGTCATAAGGGGCTGGAACTATTAAAAGGCAACGTCAATCATTTGTAGCAATAAAATATCCTATTTCACAATGAACGTTCGCTTACCCGGAGAAACCGCACCTGAAAGCAAGAGAAAGGGATCAAACACAATCGAAATTGGGCCGGTCGTAGCGTTTAGGGGCTATTTTTCTATGAATAGCCGTGAAAGCAATACACTTAGCCCGCGGTCAATGATTGAACGTTAGCGCGTTTGATTGTTACGATGATTGCTTCTCGATTTCCCGGGGCTATTCCGTTGGTTTCACCCCTCACCTAACTGAACGTGTACTTATAAATACTTTACGCAAGGGTCCGTTAGGTTTTTTTTGAGAAATGTTTATTGGTTATTGGTTAAGCTATTTTCTGGATTAACTGTAAGAATTCAATTTTCAGATTCAGATTCAGTTCAGCATTTGCAAATATTGTTTGAGACTGGTTAAAAAAGGATTGAGAAAGTTTTTATTTCCCTTTATAATGTGCGAATGGAACTTATTAGTTATAAATTACTAGCTGACCCGGCAAACGCTGTTCTGCCTTACTCTTATCATGTAGGGGTATGAAAAATAGATGTTGGCCGATTTTACACATAAAATTTCATAAGAATGAGTCCGGCCGTTTCGGAGAAGTTCGGTAACTAACATTGTGACACGGGAATTTTATATATAAGATTAAGTTGCCATGTCAAGCATTTTCTACAATATCTAAATGTTATTTATTTAATCTTCTGAACTCGTTGTTCTACTATTTCATATGCAAATAGATTCACATGTCTACTGATTCAATAAAGCTTATATATATTTAAACCCTCAATATCGCGACGGTTATACGAATCATGCCAGGCATGATGAAAATTAAAAGTTGTTTTCGCCGCAGACCCTAAAGGTCCGTATTGACCGGTCTCTGCGAAATAACCGCCATGTTTTCGCTTTTAACGGCACCTGTGGTCCCTTATACCAGTTTTTGCAACCGTTTGTCAATTTTGACGCCTGCGTCGCGCGACGCGTCGTAAATTTTTACTTTTATTTTTTTGTTTTCACGTCGTCCGTCAGTTTGATACGCAGTTTTTCTCCAAAGTATCGTTTGCTATTTCAGCTCGGCCGTTCCGACGATATTATTGTTGAATAGTTTGTGAACTGTGGGAATTTAAAGGTCACTATTTGTGTGTAAACGGATTAATTTTGAAGTGGAATATTAGATAATCGGTAAAACTATTCTAACATTCCCAACTTTACCTTATAATTGGGTCTGCCGTGAGCGCTAATTCAAAAACATAGACGATATTAGACAAATTGTTCTAATCGCCGATATCTATTACAGTTCTACTTATAACACGACTATAAAAGGAAATAGACTGCAAAATCTAAATTAGTTATAACAAATGGTAAGCTACGATAGAGCATAAGACGAATGGCGACAAGAGAAGCAATTTAACAAGCGAGACACGAAATTAGAAAACTGGCAGAAAATACAAAGTCGGTGCTTTGTTTTATAGATATGTCTCGCTCCATTACAAATGCGTTTGTAGTGTTTAATTTGATGATCGATTAATTAAATGTTTTTTTATGCTATGGACTTTTAGAAATCAATTATTACAGCTGTGTGCTGATAAAATAATATTCTTTATCAGTAATTGTTTCCAGTATTTCTTGTAGATTACAATAGTTTGGTTAATTATGAGGTCATATTATTAAAGATATAAAAGTATAAAAATTATAAAGCCATATTTTAAATCTAAAAATATAAGATAGTATTCAAAGTTATTGCTACAATTATATTACGTAAAAAAAGTCCATATCATTTATCTCATCTTTATCCATCCAATTAGATTTCTTATATTTTATATAGTTAAAATTTCTACGCATAAAAATAAACAAAATCTATGAACTCAATATAATATTTTACATTAAACCAATCACTGAAACTCACATTCGGGTCTCGAAGATCGCCTGCAAACGGGAGCCACGAAGATTCCAAATTGTTCGCAGGTGCAAACCTTGCAGATGTCCTCAGGACTAATGAATTCCGAGCCGATGTCCTGGTATTGACACGACTGATCTGAGAACAGGAGCAGTTAACACTTTTAAAGATGTTTCAAACTCAAACATTTATCTATTTAATTAGACTTCTTATACGTATTTTTGAATCATAACATAGTTTCAACATTGGCCACCATAAATAATCGTAATTTGCTTTAGAACGAATGTAACAATAAAATACTTAAACTAGTGGTATTATGATACAATTTCACTTAAAATAAGCTTAAAAGTAATTAAGTAAATGACAGAAATTTAAAAATATATTTACCTAAATACTGAAAAGGCTGTGGAACTGTAAAAATAAAATTGTAATTAATGTTATTGTGAACACTATAAATATAATTATTACACAATTTGTCTGACATACTTGGCGAAGGTTCCGGTATTGGAGGAAGGGGAAAGGGTTCAAACCCTTGCCAAAGCCCTTGATCTATAAAATTAAAATAATATAAATATTTGTAGGACAATTTTTACATTATTCAATTAAAAATGAAACACCATTCATGCACAATTGTATCTAAAATATCGTATAAACCTTAATTTTATTTTAATATAACTTTAATACTGTGGAACGGCTTAGAGATAAGCTAAAATTAAAAATAATTCAAGTAAATTTCAAATCGTTCAACGTGGGCTTTAGAAAACCTATTTTGTATATCTTAACTATTCATTATTGTGTCATCACATTTTTATTCACTTAATATTTCAATTGATTGTTACTACATGTAAGTTTTAACTATATCTTCTATGACTTAAAAAGAGTATTTAATTGTATATTTATGACAAATATTTGTATCATAAATTCTTACCCGGTATTGGAATTGGTGGCAGAACTAGAAAAAATAGAATTAGCATTAGTTATCTTGAAACATAGTGAAAATTTAGTTATTTCGCTGACATACTTGGCTCAGGCATTGGCTGGAAGGGGGAGGGGAGGTACGGTTCTGGTCGTGGTTCTGTAACAAAGATTGTTGTTTTGTGAAAATGTTGCTGGCGCCGAATCGTTAATCGAAATTATTGATAAAAGAATTGAAATAACATATCTTTAAAAACGTATACCGTAATAAGAAACATTATTAATTAATAAACGTTATTGTATTTTAATAAATATAACATAAATTTTAAGTAAATACTTTATAAACACGAAATAAAAAAAAAAAAAAAAAATAATAATAATAAAATAAATAAAATAAAAAAACTATAAGACAACTTAAATTGTATTCGAAAAAGGAGAACAGAGAGAAATAAAATAAATTTATATACAAACCTGGTAATGGCAGTTCAAGGCCTGTAAAAAGAAATGTGTTCTTACATGATTTCAAGATTAATTGTACACTATGGTATCGTCATTGAAGGGACCAATTTTGTTTGTTATTTGGGCTTTAACTAGTGAATTAGTCGCATCACATTATCACTAATGTGAGTGGGAACAGTCCTACTAATTTTCACTTACGTTGTCAACAATATTTTATAAACAACGAGAATTTATGCTTATTAACAGATTTATTTTCAATTTATGTTATCGTCGTTTCAAATTGTGATAAAGTCTCATTTTCTATTCTCATCATAGTACCTTCAAATAAAATTTACAACAATAGAGACGGTCAATACAAGGTATCGACCGTATGTGCTGCATAGCATAAAGCAAAGTCGCTTCCCCGCGTCTGTGCGTATGTATGTATTTATGCGTAGATCTTTAAAACTACACAACGAATTTTGATGAGGTTTCTTTTTAATAGATAGAGTGATTTGAGAGGAAGGTTTATATGTATAATAACATCCATAAAAATACTCCGAAAAGAAAGTAACTTACATATTTTGCGAACAAAAATTAAAAAAATAGAACAATAACTGAATCACAAAAAATTTTAGATAAAATTACAAACAACTTACAGCAACTAGGTTTGGTGAAACAGTTGACTTCTATATTGATGACGTCGATATCGTAGTATTCGCTGCAGACACACACTTGACATTCATCCCACGGATGCTGGAACTGCTGGTTCGGGGGGTAGGGTCGACACGAGCGGTCTGGAAGACGATATGTTATTAGTAACCCTACATACAAATAGTGTCGTAACTTAAATGACTATTGATTAATAAAATTCTACCAAACATTGCTTTGTTGACATATATTTTGTATCAAAATGTATGTAATGTATATAAAATGATGAAGATATTAGCTGATGTTTATCAAAACAATTTTCTTTCTGCGAAGAAATTGAATAATATTTGAATAAGAAATGAAAATATGGCAATGTTAGTTTAGTATTTTATTTATGCTCGCAAATTAAAGATGATAATAAATAAAATGTTTTTTTTTTGTAATAGAACTAACGTATTTATTTATATTTTATTTGTATACTTACGAGGAGGTGGTCCTGGCAACGGGCTGGGTGGCAGATCTGGGATCAATGGTGGCCATGGGACTAGAATCATATTAGAAAATCTGTTTATTCTTGTAATAAAATGTTCCATAGTAGATGCACTACCAAACTTCAAACCATGTGTAAAAATCTTATAATATCAGATTCGTTTATCTGTGACCTAAAAATTCATCAAATCAGTTACAACTGCAGCAGGCTAATTATCTGTTTGTTAACAAAAATCGATCACTTTTTTATATTGGGCTGTTCAGGCACTTTACCGCATTCTCGCCTAATGTTAAGCGTAGATATCTCATTGGTTAGCATTCTTGATCAGAGAGATAAGTCTATTCACTCTGGCCTTAAATAAATTCAAATCTCATTCCTTGGGTAACACAACTGGAGGAAGGGAATTGCACTCCGTCGCAGTTTTTTTTTCAACGGTATTTTGGAAGCGTTAGTTGCGAACTCATTAAAACATCTGTTTTCTGCCTCAAACAGGTCTAAACTAATATAAAACGTTTTTTACTCTTAACCTCTATAACATACCCAAACATGAAACGGACTCTCTTACTATCTGGCGATATACAGTACTTGTATCGCTTACTTTGACATAGCAACCCAAGGATAGTTTAAATAGACTACATTCAGGGTAGTAGGAAGCCGGCTGCGCCAAAGTTACGAGGGCTATCTTGTCGGAGCAAGTTCCAGGATACATGCATTGCGACTCGTGTGCTAATGCACTTTGATATTGGTAAACTGTCCTAACTTAAGTATGTAAGAAGTTATGGCAGATGATTAATTTATAGAATTTCCGTTGTTTTCCTTTCGATTTCAGGTTGATTTTTTGTAATTGATTGTAGAGGTTTACTCTAGAATATCATTCTTATGTTATTTTTCCAATAATTCTTTGATAAAAAGTTGTGTGTAAAATTTTACTTTTCAGTGGTTGCCCTTAATTGTTTTGGCCATATTATGTAATTTTTTTATTTAGTTTAGGCATTTTCGAGTTACTATAAAGTAGTTTGTAGGTTTGAGTGGCGTAAAATGAAATGCTGAATATATTTCATTAAGTACGTCTTACTTGGCTCTGGTTCGGGCTCTGGTATTGGTATCGGTATAGGTTCCGGTATTGGGAACGGTTGAGGTATCCATGGCTCTGGTAGAGGCCATGGTTCCGGTATCGGCGGCAATGGTTCTGGAATTGGCTGTATTGGTTCTGGAATAGGCCAAGGTTCTGGTACTGGTGGGAATGGTTCTGGAATAGGCGGGAACGGCTCTGGAAGTAGGGGGAATGGCTCTGGAATCGGCTGGATAGGTTCGGGTAGTGGGAATGGTTCAGGGATGGGTGGTACTGGCCATGGCTCTGGCAGTGGTTCTGGGAATGGCCAAGGTTCTATAGGTTCGGGGAATGGTGGAAAAACATCTGAAAATATGAAGAAAAAAAAATTATAACATTTTCCAATACTAGATGTACCACATTTTACAGATTTTCCCTTAGATTATAGAAAAAAATGACATTTCCCAGTATCAAACGTAGCATATTTAACAGATTTTCTTGTATA
>NW_024045138.1:1131047-1134476 GCF_012273895.1 Zerene cesonia | reverse complement strand
TGCAGTAATTGAGTTTAGAAAGCACAATTGATTCACATAAAAGCAGTCGAAGTTCAGTCGTGATGAAAGGACGCAATTATAAATTACTTTTAGACGATAAAAGCAGTTACGTACGGTATTCAGCACATGACTCTCGAAATCACATATTTTAGAACTGCTCAGGGTAGCTATAAAGTATTTTGCACCATGAAGATAAGTTATTCATGGTCCGTTAGATAATGGTCAGCGATAAAAGAATCATATGGGTTACCGTGACGTCTTAAAGCAGCACCAATTCCAGTGTGGGAAAAAACAGAGCACGGGTGGCCGAGAGGCTAGGCGTTGCTACGGTTAGGCAAGAAACGCGGGTTCGAATCCTGCCCCGTGATCGATTTTTTTCTAATCTTTCAAAAAATTTCTCAAAAAACAGAGCTATTTATTTTGTCTAGCGCTATCGCTTTCCCACACTGGAATTAGTACTGCTTTGAGACGTCACAGTAACTGACGGACGGAATAATTTATAGTGATTGGAAATAATGAGTATATCGTATGTTAATTGAAAGAACCGAATGTAATGCAAATTAAATGAATTAATGGTGATTATTTAAATATTGTATTAATTAATGTGTTATCGTGATTTTATTGGATCTCTTAATGGCAATTTCACTGACATAAGTTTTATAAGTGTGCGTATTTTTTAAGGTAAAATGCAAATGAAAATATATCACGCTTTTTCTGAATAAATGCTGAAAATAAATGTATTTACATTATATTTCAGAAGGTATGTGTAGGATATAACAGATAAAACACGCCCCTGGTAATGTTTGGGTCAATTTGTTCATGAATATTTATCTGACCGCGCAAAATGTTTCATTAAATCAAGTGATGCTTATGAATTTCATACTCACTTGGTACAGGCTGCGGCGGGACAGGTATGGGCGCTGCAAAAGAATCAATGAATAAGAAATAACATTGGATACGTTTTTGCATATTTTAATATATTTGCGTAATCACTTACGTATCGGGATGATGTCGGGCGGCAGGCCTGAAACAGTATCGTTTTATTTTATACATAATTTTCCAGCTTGTGTCAAATGAAATTCAATGTTTTTCTATTTCGTGTTTTATATATTCGTTTAAATAGTTTTTGAAACTATCTTTCTTTGCGTCTTGTGATAATCTTTTTGTGTAAAATATCTACCTCCATTAAATAATTTTATGTTGGTCAAATTCACAAACTAATTTCTAGACTCAGTTAATTCCATCTCATGACATTTTTCTAGAATATTTATCTTCTAAATAAGTAGGAAGGCTAGGATATAAAAGAATAATTGATTACCACATTGCGGGATGTCCTGACATTCGATCATAACGTCAGGTTGCCCAATGGCATTGAAGACCTGGCTGCAGACACACACTTGGCACGGGTTCAGTGGATTTTGGAATGGCGTATCTTGGGGTAGTGGGGAACAGGACACTGTGAACACACTATACATTATTAATTACTAAAATAAGAGAGTAAATTCTAATTATCGTTCAGAAATTATTTAAATATAAAATAGAAGGATCAAGAATAAAAATGTATTGAATTGTTTTTGTATAGCTTAATTTCCACCAGGCTTTAACATGAAAAATCTTCAAAAATCAAATGACATAAATAGACAAAAATAATTTAAAAATTTTTTAGCTGAACTTCTCTTCTGAGGATATTAAATACAACCTACAATTTACTTTATGGTTAAGTTAATTTTAGAAATATCTATTTTATTAATAACCCACCCATAATGTATATTTGAAAAAAAAAACATACAATAATTGATGTTATTTGTTGAAAAGAAAATATCCATAAATCCACAAACATTCTAAAATTCTGTAAAAAAAAACTATCTAACCTTGAGGCTCTGGTGGAGGCAGCGGTGGTATCGGTATCGGTATGGGTATGGGCTCAGGTATCGGTTGCGAGGCGGAACAACTGTCGCACCCAACGCATACCGGTACCAAAACATTAAGCAAATACTGACAAGCACAAATAAGACATTTTTTGTCAATTGTCACTATGCTGTACATCTCGCCGGGGTATGAGCATTGTATATCACTTTGTCCTGGAAAAGAGAGAAGCATTTTATTTACAATTCTGATTAAAATTTATTCTTCTCTTTATTTCCGAAAATATTACCCAGGATACTTTACTTAGAATTGCCAAAAATTAAAACACATCAACGTGCACCCATGTGCACACACGTGTCTATCTACATGTGACTAGGCTACCAAGAAGATTATTGATTTATTGATTATAACTTCTAGCCATCGAGTAAATGTTATATTATTAAGATTTTTTCCTTTAGCTTGCACTAAGGCATTCTATAAACTAAATCTAAATGTGTCTAATAATTTTTTTATCGATAAGAGGCTATGCCCACATACCAGACGTAATTTTTTTTTAATTTGTCGCGTGCTAACAAAAACATCTTACCAGTTATTGAAGCAGGTATGATAGCATCTTGTAGCGATATAGGCATCACATTTTCTGAAAGATAAATCGGTATGAAATATAAAGTTTTCGAACAAATAACATAAACAGATCAATATACAAACCTGGACTATATAAAGCTATTGATGATGCTTGCGATTCAGCTGAAGCGTAAGTCAAACCGGGGTTAAAACTAAATTTAATAAAAAACAAAAGCATATTAAAAAACACTACTACTATACTTTGAATTCACTGACGTTGTAATAAATAACTAGATACACAATTGCGTGCAAAATGTGTCTGAAAGAAAACTCTAAAACTCTGCCTCTGTATATGTTAAGCAGAGTTTTTTAATGATCGATACAATAGATTTTGAATGTTGAGGTGCTTGCTTATTTCAATGAATATTTTATACAATATCACTGAAACATTTTCGACATTATTGAAAAGATTTTGATTTTGTTTTAAAGAACTTTAATGCTTAATATGTAACACAAATAGGTAAAACTTAAATTAGGTTAATTTTCCATCGATTAACAACTCTGAGAAACGACATCTGTGTAATGTTTACGAACGACGAAATTGTCGCAGTCGAAATAATAACTGTAACTGAAACTTTCTAGAAATTGTTCTTTTATTATATTAATAATAAGTAATGATCGACGTACCCTGGTCCATACGGGTTCCAGCCCCCAGAATTCGCTAATGCTTGGGCGGCAGTAGATGCATAGCTCGAATCACCAAGTCTAAGTAATAATTATAAAGAAAATACGTTTTTTATAATTTTTCGCTACTATATTTGCTAAGAACCATGAAGGAAAGGCATGTTGTAAAATTAATGTTTATTTTCCACAAAGCTTCTATAAACACAACTAACCTTTGTAATTTCGACAATACGAGAAATCATTATACTTAGTCTGGCCATAAATACTGTTACACTTAATTATAAAAAAATATTACATTTGAATTTCGAATCTGTC
>NW_024045138.1:1127644-1130047 GCF_012273895.1 Zerene cesonia | reverse complement strand
AAGTAATAAATGTTATTTGCAGTTAACAATTTTCTTTTTTCTTTATTACAATATTTATGGCAAGACTAGGTACATACTCAGAATTTTTGTCAGAATAAGAAAAATTTCGTTTAACAAGCAACAAGAAAAACAGAAAATATACCCAAGGTTAAATGGACTCCATCTTCCAGCGTCCGCTTGAGCATGAGCTTGAGCAAAAGATGAACCGTAACTGAGAAGTTGAGATGGATAATGTAGTCACATGAAACCAATAAATAAGTTGCATAATATAAGATCAATGAAAGTAAGCTAAATTTTCTTTTAAAAGCAAAAAGTTTGGCCTTGTTTTAATCCTATATAACAAATATTTTGTTGCATTGTTGCATATTTTGCTGGTTTATTTATTATTATTGTATTAAACTAATAAAACGAAGAACGCAGAATTATTCAAAGATATTGATCTTTTTTAATGTTTACATACCCAGGTCCGTACGGACTCCATCCACCAGAATCGGCTTGGGCTAAGGCATCCGCCGAGGAAAACCCAGATCCAAATCCCATGAAGGGATTGGGCGGAGCCATTGGTTGTGCAATCCCTGACAATGGGCTTGATCCTGTTGATGACATGGCTTGAGCGTTTCCATATGCTTGTGCTGAACTGGAAGCTAGATTTGGGTAAAGCGATCCATATGGAGACGTGTTGCCAAAATTCTGTGGATAACCCCCCGAGTCTGACTGTGATATCGCTTGTGCAAACCCATTACCACTGGCACTTGCAAAACTGAAGCCAGATTTATCTTCGATTTCATCTTCAGTATCATCAGCCGTTTTTAATTGCTCGTTACTTTCGCGTCTTCCGGATGGAGCCCCGCTTCGAAGGTTATGGAAGAACCCATGAGGATTTTCAATTGAAACGTTATCATTTGCGTCATTTGCATCATCATCTTCTATTATGCTTGATGCAGCTTCTTGTACTTTTGGAACTTGAGTTGTAGACTCGCCGCTATTTCTAGTGACACTGCTTGCTGCAGACTTTTCCTCACTAACTTCGTTGTGCGAATCTAAATTTTTCAAAAGTCACGTTTAATCTGTCACATATCTTATATAAGAAATATTGAATGAACACCATAATGTTTTACAAATCATCAACCATGTGAATCTCACCTGATAGTGAATTTTGTGTGCTCGATAAATTTTGACCATTCGTGTTTTGGAATATCAGGAAGGCAAGGAAGCATACACTTCCGATGGCGCCTCCCCGCATTCTTGAATCTCCAAAGGCGATCCACGATATCCTACAACTAGCAGCTTTTATTTCAAATATTTCGTTCAACTGCGCTTATTTAGATCGTGTACCTCATTATAAATGCATGATAACTCTCCGTGAAAATTGTCAGACATATTGATTTATAGGTAATACATATGTAATTGAAGTACAGATTAGGAACGGTGTTGCTAATTTGTTCCATCATTATAATTTGTTATAGACGGTCAACAATAAATTGGCAGTGGATGACCCGTGTATGAGTAAAACTACTAATATGTGATGTTTTGCTCAATAATTCATTAATGAAGAAGATAAATCAAACAACATTTTAAATCCCACTAAATTTATTTTATGAGTATGAAGCGTACGTTTTGCCATTTTACAATGCTTTCTTAATAATTGTTTTCGTTGTCCGAAGTCACGCCATGTTCCGTGTAGGGAGATCACTTGAAATCAATCGTAATCTGAAATGAAAAACCATATAATATAGAAATCGGTACATTTTATTATTTTTTCTTCTTTTATTTACAACTATGAATAGCAATGGAGACATAAGATGAATTAAAAATTACATATCATTTTCACTCAATGGTATCAGTATACTATTATTATTCTTTGATCATTTAAAAATATTTGAGAAAATAGAATATATAGGAAACTATATAACGATATAATAGGAGGAATATAAAGGTTATTTTTTTATTTAAAATAAAGATAGTAGAGATACGTAAGCACTTTCGATTTGAATATGATATAGGTGAATCTACCGATTACTTCAAATAGTTTTATTAGAATAGTAGTATACCTTTATTTATTCGTCGGCTTCAGCGTTCTTTCCCCACGAGCTCGCTTGCGCTTGAGCGAGGGCTTGAGCGGAAGCGTCGCCCCATCCTCCAAAACCACCCGCAGCAGCGTTGGCTAATGCTTCAGCGGATGCTGAGGAACCACCATACCCTCCGAGTCCACCGAGCCCTCCGAGACCTCCGAGACCTCCATATCCTCCGAGACCTCCGAGTCCTCCATAAAGACCTCCACCTCCGTAGGCATTAGCGTTTGCAGAAGCGTCAGCACTTGCCCACCCGTTTCCTGAGCTGGCGGCATTGGCTTCAGCTGCTGCGTTGGCATTAGCCCAACCACCTCCATAGCCTCCTAGGCCA